>NW_010299021.1:0-15614 GCF_000700745.2 Antrostomus carolinensis | reverse complement strand
CTCTCTCCTCCCCTCTCCCCTCCTCTCCTCTCCTCTCCTCTCCTCTCCCACACCCTTTTTATTTCTATCTTCCTCAATTTCTTTCTCTCTCTTTGTCACCGCATCACTGGGAGAAGAGAAAAATCAGGAAAAAGATTTTGATTAAAGATCCATCATAAATTAATGAACAAAAGTGCAATCCTAGCACTTAATGCTAGAATGGAACATTTTCAAAAATCATGAAGTGAAACATAAGAACACTAGAAAAGTTTGGATTGGGGTATAAAAATTATTTGGAAGACTGTGTGCTAATCAACAGCAAATGTAAGAATCAGTTAGGTTGATAGGGCAGTGAATGACTTGTATTTTTTATATTGGAGTTTTTCAATCAGCATTTCCTGAACATGGTTTCTTATTATGCTAATGATGATGGGATTAATTATCACCATGAGAACAAGTGACAACGGTACTTTGAACTGTATTTGTCACCATATGACACAGACTATTACTTGTTTTTACATTCTCCAGGACGTGTGTGCATTGAGAGGTGCTGACTTTCTCATGAACAATGGGCTAGCTGGTGAGGAGATGTCTAAAGAAGACTAACACTGACCCAGCAGGATGGGTGACCTTTCACAGAGACCTTACCTGGTTGCACTAGGGTACCACCAGGAAAAAAAATAATCAACATTTAGCTGCAGCAAATACTTGAAACGTGATGTCTCAGTGGAAATATGTTATTAACTTCTTAGAAATAATATTTTTGCAGAAGTCAAATTTCCAAAGGCCATTTGCAAAACGATTACTGAATTTTAAGAAAGTTTATTTCAGCCCATTCTGGAGAGGGAACATAAACCAGAGTGGTGGGCAAAGCCAGGCAAGCTAATGTGGCTACAAGGAGCAAGGGCAATTCTAAGAGGCAATAAATCCCGGAGTCTCCGACTGTTTCACTGCAGCAGAAGCAGTTTGGGGTGGCTGGCAAGAGTAGAAGGCAGGTTAAACACCCATAATGCTGGGGTTTCCATCTGTCCCGTGTCCAATGAATATTTTAGGGAAGCATTTAAACAGAAAGTGAAAATATATAGAGGCCACTGAGAGTTATTGGGAATTAGAAATTCCTACTTTGATCCCAATTTCACATGGGATACTCAGCTTCACAACCAAACTGTTCTTAAATCACAGCCGTAACTTATGGCCAAATCTGAAGAGAGCTAACTTCCGATTCTCCTGTACATACCTAATGAATTTTCTGACATAATAATAATAACAACAACAACAACAACAACTTGAAATTTGTTCTGTATACAATTTTAATAATACTTTTAATATTTTTTTGTCTAAGGACCTTCGCAGGGCAATTTGTTTTTTGTATGACTGGTTACCCACATAGAACGATATGCTCCTGAACTTTTCTTGCAATTAAATTTATTCAAGGGATGTGTAAGCAGCTTTTAGTGCTATTTAGTATCTCTTACCATACTAACTAATTAATGTATAACTGACATACACGTACTCAGCTTTCATAATGTTATCCGATTAATAAGCAATAACTATCTCAGTAAATCAAAATTAAATGCCTACTTAATGACAGTAAGTTTAGAACCCTCCTGCCTAGAGACTTTACATTGATTGATTCATTAAATATTGCATTTTCATATGAAGATTAGTGAAAAAACACCCTTTTGTTTCATTGTTTCATATGTAAAGTTTTACACCGTTTCACTGAAGAAGTAAAAGCTTTATATAGCATCTTGGGTAAGACCACATCAGCCACCTGCCATTGGCTGTAGGAAGGGATAGGATTGGGGGAAGAGGCACATCAGAGCAATATATCACTTCCTGAATTTATGAGCCCATTTAGCAGATAATTAACACCCCTGCTGGAACTATCCAAAATCCTGCTGGTGATTTCATAAAAGGGTACTGGAAGCTTGATTTAAGGTGAAGAAATAAAATATCTCGAAGAGGTTGGAAGAAAAGAAAAGCAGCCTTCTTTTGCAAAGGCAAATACCACTTAAGTGCTTAATTCTCAAGAAGATTCACAAAGTCCTGCTTTTCCCATGGTCCTCCCCGTCAGAATGATGTGACGACCTTCAATTTTAGGTCACAGATGAAAGTTCAGTAGAAGAAGCAGTTTTTGAACTACTCCTTTTAGCATGAAGCTCTCCATTCCAGCTATTCTAGACTATCTTGGCTTTCTTCCTGATACTTAATAAAAAATGTACTTGTTATTTATGTTTAACAAATATATAGTTTTCTAGTGCAATCAAATCACTCTCTAGAGAGATATACGTATTCAGGACTATATTATTTCTTTGAATTACATTTCTCCCAAACTTCCAGACGTACAGGCAGCTTCACCACGTGAGCATTACATTTGTTACCTATTCCAGTATTTCTCATATGTTCCAATTCACATTTTTTGCCATTTTATATTCATTAAACTCTGGCAGACGTTGCGCAGAGTGCTGATTACATGGAGGTACCTTGAACAATGAAGGCCAAATTTACAGGGTGATCAGTTCACAGATTGTAGGTGGGTAAGTGAAGGAATGTGAGGGATCAGGAAGGCAGATGGTTAGTGTAATATCTTACTTCTGTAACATAAATGGTTTTCTGTAGAAATTGAGAAAGAATTACAGGGGTAGAACTATATTTCTTACAAAAGTAACAAGTTAGAAAATTTTTAAATATTTTTTATTACGAGTTTCTAATGTTTCCTTGACTTGCCATTTATTTACAATGCACCTTCTATCTTTATATTTTTTTTTCTGGTTTTGTCTGACTGTTCATTATTAAATAGAATAAAATCAGTGAAATACAATATATAAGTTGCATTTCAGGTCATGGTGAACGTCTGCTTATGGTAAATTTTGTACGAGAAAATGTGTTGGTCCTGAGCTTACTTCCACACTAAGGAGTTTTTTGGCTGTGAAGAAAGCTATTCTGAGGACAAGAATCTAACACGATGATTATTTTTTTACTTTACTGTGAAACTCTTATTTTTTTTGTCACTGAGTTAACCTGAAAATGATAAAGATACATCTTCGTTTTCCTTTAAACTTTTCCCAATCATTCTTTTTTTAACTCATTCCTATTATAGTCTGCTTTAAGCAACAACTCTGACAGCAAATCCTATGAGGGTTTTGAAATTCAATAACCAAGACTGGAAAGAAGGCATCCCTCATCTCAACTTTAGCTGAGTAACTGCAGATCCTTAACATTACCCTCTACACTGGAGGTCTTCAAAGTCATCAATCTGTTGGAAATATGCTGACAGCTCAGAGTGGTTCTGTAGTGTCTAAAATGTGCTGTGCTGCTCAAAGAGGGTAGTGTTCTTAGATCACTTTGAAAGAGATGACTTATGAGGCAAAAGGTTGAGCTTTCCCTTTCAGCAGCACCTTAGGCGTGTGTTTGGTAGCACTGCGTACATGGACCCAATGTGCCGTGCAGAGGAGATCTGTGCTCTGATGGAAATGACATGAGTCTGGTCCATCTCTTCAAGGTCAGGAGGATGGGAGGATGAAAGTGCAAGTGCACTGGTCGCTAGTAGAAAAAATGGAAATATTTTTTTATGAGTTTGTAGGATATAAACCTAGCTCCAAACCTGTGCATCCTCTTTCTGACCTTCCCTTTCCACATTCCCATTTTTCTGATGTGGAAATATTTTGAGATGGTTTGAAACAATTGCTATGTGGATTGTCTCTGGATCTCATACTGGCCAGACTGAGCCGCATGTCTTCAGTGTTCCCATGTCCCTGCCAGATCAGCCTTGCCTTTCCTCCTGAGCTGTTTTTTGCTCAACGCACAAGAGATACAGGGACTGCTTTGGAATAAAGGTTCCATATTTTTCAGTTGGAATGGTCTCTCTTTTGTTGTTTTGCTAAAATAGTTTCTAACAATGCTCTTAATTACAATAACTTCCTCATATTGCTATTTTTATCTAATCCAAAGGAAGTCGTGTACAGGTGCTCACAGTAAAGAGATTATATGAATATATTGTGATTGCTGATGTTCATATACGGGTGAATGAAAAAGGTAGCAGGATGTGTTCTGTAAAAGTTTCTATATATCTCTTATTCCTTTGTGTCTCTAGCATATGGCGTTGGTCTTTTCAGAGTAATAGGAGAAGGTGTTTCACTCAGAGCTTATGCCTTTTCATATAGCAAAGTATTTAATTTTTTTTAAGTTCCCCTCCTAGAGGAATCTACTAATGATTCTTATTAGGTTATGCTGCTGCAAAAAATTAGTTACGTATACACACAAGATTTTTGTTTGTTTGTTTGTTACATGCTAATCACTGCTTTTGCTGTGGTATGTTTCAAGTTAAGGTGCCAGTTGCTTTTCCAGTAATAGTGAAAGACCTCCAAGTACTTTCTCTCCCAGTGTGAGACACTTTTTTTAAAAAAAAATATATATATACGTGTGTCTGTGTGTGGATTTAGGTAAAGACAATATTTCTTCTTGTTCTTCTTATGTATTCTTCCAATATTGTTTGTTATAATAAGGAATAGACTGATTTTTTTTTTTTTTTTCATCAAATAAAGTCTAACACTTGGTATTCTTTACATGGAAATGGCCAGTGTCCTGCATCTGCCAGGAGGAACATCCTTTGGTGGTCTCCTGATGGAGATGGAGCTCATGGCAATAGAAAGAACTGACCTGCATGAAATTCTGTCCATGATTCCTCCAGGTCAAGACAGTTGCTGTCGTTATAAATCAATCCCATGTCAAAATCGATTGCTTGGTTGAAATGGAGTTAGGTGAAACAGGGCTTCTCTCCTGCAGTAATGTGGTGGCTGAAGGAGAAATATTTCTGCCTAAAGTTCCTCTCTTTTCTGTGTTATGGTAGAGGGCCACACACTGAGGATTTTGCTTGAGAAATGCTGGGAGATATTAGAGGGAAATTGCTACAGAGCTGTTTTCCTAAGCAGAAAGCAGATGGGGTGTGTTAGCTGCTCGTTACCTCTAAAGAAAGATAAAATCCTCGTGACCAAGGCAGGAACCAGAAACAAGGGACTACTAAGAACATTTCAGGGATCCAGAGCTACCATCCACTGGCACTGGACACCAACCATGGAGAAACTGGCACAGTAAGGAGACATTCCCATAGGGAATTATATGGGTGTGTTGTGAAAAGGGCTAAAGAGATGCTGATGAAATAACCATGGAGAGAGTTTTTCTTTTATTCACAAAGATGCATTGCTGATGGGTTCCTTTCCTTCTAACACAGTTTTCTTTGCTGTTTTCATAATCTCAGTGCATGTGTACTTTTGGTGTGCAGCATAATAATGTTCTGCAGGTTCTCCAGGGAATGGGTTGATTCTGGATAAGACTTTAAGATTATTTTCCAGAGGAACCTCTGGCTATTGGAGCCTGCTTCTTTCTCCCACCAGCATCACCTGACATAGAGGTTGTGTACATGGTTGGCATTAACTTCACCTTCATGACATCTCTTCAGATTATTTACATGTGAATTTTTAGGCCTCAACATGTCAGAAGTTAATACTCAGTTTTAAAGGAATATTAAGGTTGTTCATCAAAATGTTGGTAAACAGGATGGCACTGTTCTTTTCATGTGAAAATTCAAACTTATATTAAGACTTGGCATAAAAATGCCTTTAGAAGACAAGATGACAATTCAACATGCAAATTTAAGGTTGTTCCCTTCTGAATATTACACTCATGACATGGATCTTCACTGTAGTACACGATCACCTGTTCCTTTTCCATCAACATAATATAATAATATTCACACTTATGTCCAATTTTAGCTTGAAAAACAATGGTTTCTTCTGTACTTAAAAAAAAAAAAATCACAGGGAGAGAGAAAGTGATGTAGATTAAGCATTATCAATCTCAAAATGTACCATTTAGTCACAGAGCTGATTAATGTTTCCCTTGCAAATATTTGAAGGGGCTGCATTCTGATGTTTTTCACATTAAAGACTAAAGCTGGGAGTCTAAAGCCATGTAAATCAGTTAGATATCCAAGCAGCATCAAAATAAAATGGAAATTGGGTCTTCAAATCCCTTCAACTACATTTGAGACTTCTGCCTGATGAATTCCACCACATACTGATAATTTCTGCCAAATAGGAAAACTTCCCAGGTTCAACACTTGAATAAAATAAAATAAAATAAAATAAAATAAAATAAAATTTCCTTGTACTCATGCCCTGCTCCAGCAAACCCACATACACATTTTGGGCCAAATTCTGACTGTCTTAGGTTTAAATTCAGTTAGATTTGCTGTGCATGAGACAAGTATGAATTTGTGTCCTCTGTATAAGGTCATATGGACAATGAGTGTTTCTGGTATGTTAATACTATTCTCCAGATCAGTGGATCTTTTCCTCCAGAAGCTACAATGTCTAAATGACACATGTGCACTGCAGGAATACTGGTTCTGACCCAGTCTCCAGTATATTAGTTGCTTTACTGCAATACCTTTGGGCAAAGCCATTCAACCATATCACAAACAACTTGCTTTAAGACTGGAGCACATACTGTTTACTGTATAATCCTCTCTAATGCTCTATATTTTTATTTTTTTTCTTGAGAAAAGATTAAAGAACAGAATTACATTGGAACGGGTGGAGGCATGATCCATGCCCCCTTGATTATATGGAAACATTAAAATATCATCAGCATGTTAATTTTATCAACTGAACTGTATGAGATTTATTCATATCTCTTATCTATTACATTAGTCTGGAAATACAATTTATTCAGATGGTGGGAATGTCAGACGGAGAGACCAAAAACATCTGGACTTCTTAATATGAAAGAAATTTTCTAGGATGTAGATTGCCACTTTAAAATTAATTCTGTTAATAAGGAGGCAGATATTTCATAGCCTATTGATCTTTCAAAACAGGGCCCCAGCCCTTTATTGGGGTAAAACAGGTAGATACAAGGAAGATTTCTTTGAGAATTTGTAGTTCACATGTCTCCTGTTACATCTTTGAATATCAAATACATTATTTTACCATCTTAATATAAAATACACAACAGCAGATAAAACCCAGCCATCACAAACTACGAGATTAATAAAAATCAATGAAAATTCTCCTAGAAAAACAACATATCTTCAACATTTCCCAGGCCTGAATTGGTGGATTTTCTTTCTAAACATGTAAAATCAATATTAATTAAAATGAACCATAAGAAAAGAACCTCTAGCTTATTGAAAGGTGGTGTTCATTTAAAAAATATATTGTATTATGCAGATTGGAGTATCATAGAGCCTTTTCAGCCATGGAGGAGTGTGAGTTACATTTCTCCTCTGATTACATGATATTTGGGGATACTTGTGCTGGGAAGCACACGGAAGCAAAGGACATACCTGCAGCTCTGTGCCTGCCCAGACATTCCCATTCCCATTTTACTTGTAGCATAGAGGAAAAAGCAAAGCAGTCATCTTTAATTCAAAATATAGAATCATAGAATCGTTTGGTTGGAAAAGACCTTTGAGATCATCGAGTCCAACTGTACCTGTCCCCTACTAAACCGGATCTCTGAGCACCTCATCTACCCATCTTTCAAATCCCTCCAGGGTTGGGGACTCAACCACCTCCCTGGGCAGCTTGTTCCAATGCCTGAGAACCCTTTCAGTGAAGAAGTACTTCCTGACATCCAATCTGAACCTCCTCTGGCACAACTTGAGGCCATTTCCTCTTGGTCCATCACTAGTTACCAGGGAGAAAAGACACACACCCACCTCACTACAGCCTCCTTTCAGGTAGTTGTAGACAGTCAATATGATAAGGTCAATATGATATTTGATCATATCAATAAGTGATAAGGTCAATGGGATACTCATTCACCCTGCTCCAGGATGGCTTCCCCTGGAAGATCCAGGCTAGCCCATAGCAATAACTTGATAATTGTTCTGGGAAGAAACTCAGCACAGCTTTCTTATGCACAAGTAAACAGGCATCTATAAGATTAAGAATTATTTGCCAGGGCTTTGACACAACCATCAGTTATGCCAGATGCAAATAATTTATTCTTTGTCGGTTCAAATACACAATCTTATTTGGATGACTTAAATTTATACTGGCACCAAAATACAGCAAGCGATAATTATTTAAGTGTGGTGTTGAAACCAGAGATCTGCATCTCAGATGACCCAAAAAGTGAAAGAAAAATGTGAGTTATATTTTCTGAGAGTAACTCATCATTGTTACATAATAATAGCTGATGTAATAACTTATCCTTCTTGTGCAATAAGATGACATCAGATGTTGGGAGATGTATCTCTCCTTAACTTCCAGTGTAGCCAGGCATTTTGAGGTGCTGTTGCTATCACTGTGATGACTCGTAGAGCACAAAGATTGCTTCTTCTGTGGCCATGTTGAACAGACAAAGCAAGTGCCAGTAACTCAATAGATAGATACACATTTCTTCTTCTGTTTTGACTTTATTAGTTTTATTTTGAGGTTTTGGTAGCTCTTCATCAGAGCTTTTGGGTACTGCGGATCATAAATCAAAGTGACATTTACTTTTGAAATGCAAAATATTCAGTTTGCAGAATCACAGAATGGTTGGAGTTGGAAGGGACCTCGAAAGATCATCCAGTCCAACCCCCCTGCCAAAGCAGGGTCACCTAAAGTAGGTTTCACAGGATGGCATCCAGGCAGGTTTGGAATATCTCCAGGGAAGGAGACTCCACAACCTCTCTGGGCAGCCTGTCCCAGTGCTCTGGCGCCCTCACAGTAAAGAAGTTTTTCCTCATGAAAGTTTTGGTTTTACAAAGAAAAGCAAAATCTATAGAGAAAGAGCATGAGGGAAATCAAGGCAGGTGCTATTGGAGAAGTGCAATTTTGAGAAGATGAAGCTGAGTTGGATGCTCAGTTTGCTCAGGATGAGAAGAGGTTGTTCAATGTTGCCTTAGCTTTGCAAAACAGGAGAACATATAGATTTAGTTCAGTGAGGATGTATGGAAGCATTTAACTTCATGCACAGTGAGTAGTCCAATGTGTAAAGTTAAACATATCTTCAAGATTAAGGTCTGCAGCTTTAAATAGTCCCTTAAACATTTAGCGTATGTTTGGCGAGACTGTCAAATAATTTGTTCCTGTGCCATCAGTTGAAAATCCTGCTCATTTTATAGGAGTTCAGCTTACATGGATTTACTGGACAACAGAATAAGTGAAATTTAAGACTCACATCTTAAGCCGAGTTCATAACGGCCCACATTTCCAATAACAAAACTAGCAGTGACAGTGATATATGGCTTTTTTTATGAGACCTGATAACTGATGGATATGTGATCTTATAAATGCTTAGACAAACTAATGCACATAATTATATTTTCCATTTGAAGTCTATTGCTAGGCATTCTAATACAATATCATTAGTCGAAATGGCCACAATGCTACAGCTTGGGCAGTTTGTCACAGTAATTACGGGGTGATTATTTTTGACTGGAATAAAGATTTCAGTTTTAGTATGGTAGAAAGCATAATCACAAATTAGAAACAGTCTCAGAATAAAAAAAAAAAAAAATCAGGGACAGGGACTTTAAATATGGATTATACTGCAATTCTAAAACAATTTCTTTTAAAAAGTGCACTTGTTTGGCTGAATGTATGACTTCTTTTAGGTTTATACCAAGTTCCTGCCCAAAAGGATGACACTTACGTAATTAACAGTTCCGGTGTGTAAGGTTTTTATAAAAGGGAAAATATGGGCATGGTAAGAAAGGCTTGTCTTATAATTTACATAACTGCTAAAATAGGCTTTCTTTTTTCAATCGACAAAAAAATAGATCATTTGTCTTCACCGTTTCCAGGATGGTTGATTAAAGTAGACAGTGTCCTAACATCTGTATTGAAAACTATATTAATCAATTGATTAATCATGAGGCATTAATCAAAATCTTCCTTAAGTGTTTTACTTTTGGAGCAGCTCTTAGTATTTTCTATCAGATTCCTTTTAAGGTGTCCATTATAAAGATTAAACTTGGGTGGTAAATATTGAGGGGTTGAAGCACATGTGGCTTTCCACTTGAAGGTCACAGCCATTGCTCATTAGTGTTACTTTTAATGGGATAAGAAGCAAAAGTTTTTAATATGTGACTACATCAATTAATCAAATACACATTTGATTTCCTTTCCAGTAAGCAGTCCATATTTTCAGCATGTGTAAAGAAATTTCTAGTGATCTAAACCCTTGAATACTTTAGGCTATGTTGAAGAATATTCCAGGTATTTAAGGAACTGAAATTGTAGGTGTGGATATAATGAACTGATGTACTAACTATGATACAGTAAATTATTCTCTGCTGTTTTAAAATATTCTGTTTTACCAAAAATGATTTAAAAGTATCCTGGACAGTTTTTATTAAGACCATTAAATAATCTCAATTTTTCCCGTACAATGAATGTAAAACTTCAGACTACTAGCATAAAGTTTTTTAGATTGAGAGAAGTTTTTTTGAGTATTTAATTGATCCAAGTGAACCATAGAGGACCTATACAACGAAGCTGATCATCTGAGAATTTCCCCCTGTCTGTTTTTGCTCATTCCTATTTGTTTTTTTCAGTCTGAAACATTAAATACCGGTACTCAAGTAAATGTATTTTTTGAAGCATCAATTGCAGTACAAAAGAAAACCACTGATTACACATCTCTTCATGTGCATAAAAATGTTTCTTCATCTTGCAACCCCTCTGTAAGTGATTCTTCAAGGAAGATTTACTGAATCCTCATCGCGGCTGCTCTTATGACAGATTAGAAATACCTACATTTCTGCTGAATGTTTTTTCCACAGGGAGGAAAAAAGAAGAATAAAAAAGGAAACACCAAACCCAAGCATACGTTATTTGTATTTATTTGGATTTTACAGTATACCAAAAAATGTGCATCTGGCATTCCCGTCACCTTTGGCAAAAGTTTAAAGAAACAAAAAATCAAAGCACAGCAAATTAAATCCTGCAGCCACTTCCCTGTGCCTGAAGAAGCTGCCTTAAAAACATTCCAATGCTCTTCTAGGTAGTTCTAATTCTGTTTCTACCCATAGATTACATCCTTCTAGTTTTATTTCATTTTTAAGGTGATGTATTCGAGTTGAACAAAGTACAGACAGGGGTTTATTAAATCAACAGCTCTTTATTTCTGTGAACGACATGAGCCCCTTTGTGTTGGTGACTCCAGCTGGACACCCTGCCTGGCCCGGAATTTCGGTCTGTGGGGATGGTGGCAGGTGGAGGGTCCCCACACGTCCCCGGGAAGCCCATCCCAACCCAGGGATGGGTCATCAGCAGGGAGAATGGGACTGGGAACCAGCTTTCCCCCTCTGACTGGAGGCAGAGCATTTAAAGCAGCACTTCTAATCAAATTAAGGAAGCCAATCGCTACTGATTTGCGCTACCTACTGATTACGTTATAATTCTTAAAAAGCCTCTTTGATGTGTGTTTACCGGTTTCTACATCCAGCAGTGGAGTTATTACGTATTTAAAGCCATTAAAATGCACAGGGAATTTTGTACGCCTTTAAAAATGATCCTGGGCCGCTTGTCATATAATTATGTGAAAAAAGAAACATGTGTCTTAAAGTCTTGAAATAATCAACAATACACATTTGGAAATAAAATCAAACCTGCGTTGTTCTTCCACAGCTGAGTTCTGTTTTCATTTTGCTATTGATGGTGAAGGTTGGTTGCCTTCAGCATTAGGAAATGCAATCTGCATAATTCCCATTAGTTCTTCATCGCGCAAATATATACTGATAATAATTCTGTAGTGGGTTAGTTTGTGGCTAATCATCTTTATACTTAGCAGCAGGTGCTGTGGCAGCGTCGGAAAAAGTATCATGCGTTTTAGAAATTACTGCTGTACAATTTATCTATAATGCACCTTTCTTTTTAATAGAATTATGTTCAACAGTTCATCAATTTAGCTCGTGGAGAACACTACTGTGATATTGGTGTGGAGGCTTTATCAGTATTTTATTACCAAATGCCACTGTTGGTTTGGGGTTTTTTTTTTGTGTGTGTGTGTGTGTTTTTTGTTTTTTTTTCATAGAAACATGGTCCAGAGAAAAGAGCCATTGAAATATGTGAATAAAGTCAGTAGCACCTACAGGCTGTTCTGCATTTTACGTTACAAAGGAAATATAAATGAAACAGTTTCTGATTATGTGTGTGGGAAATAAGTTTGTCATTTAAAGCCCATACGGTTTGCTTAGGAAAAAATTAGGAGGGAAATATAAGCTTAGAGGGAAACTCAATTGCTGTTGTTTGGAAGAATTTGGAAAAGGGAAGATTAGAGGAATCGTCTCTTCAAAATAAAATAAAATAGAATGTTTTTTTCAGTGGTAAGAGACCTATAACAATCATCTAGTCCAAAAGTCAGTGGAGAGGTTTAATGAAGTCATGGAGTGTTATATGTGATTTTTTTTTCACATATTCTTATATATTCTGCCTACAATAACCACTCTGGAAAAAAAAAAATAAATCTTGAACCACTACCATACAACTGAAACTTCTGATATTACCTGAATTATGACTAATGTCTTTCCTCCTAACACAAAAGTTATCTTCACTTCATCCCTACTTTCTTCCCCTGGAAGATGGTAAGAGGCAAATTAAACTTAACCTGTGCAACAACATATATGACAAAAGGGAAAAAAAAATAAAGGAAAACAATAAAGTTTGAGAAGTGAGTAGGAAAGTGTGGGTAAAAGCCTTAAAGACACTAGAAAATGGGAATATACAATAAAATTGAAATAATAAAAGAAAATATCCAACAATTTTGAGAAATGAATAAGAGAGTGTTGGCTAGAGGTGAAGAAGGATGAAAAACACGAAAAAAAAAAAGAGAAAAGATGTATAAAAAATTTCAAAAAAGAGAAGGAAGGCAAAAGTAACAGACTTAGTATGAGTTTAAATTTTATTAAGGAAAGCTTTCTGCAAAATATTTTCCTAACTCTCAATAATCCAACTGTTTAGTCCTATTGCACCCATGTGCAAGAAAACATGCAGAGTCTACATAAAGCATGCAGCCTCCAAAACTGAGTACCTGCAGTTAAATGGTTCCATTTTTACTGATGAAAATTCCATTTTAATGATGTCATTTTTAATAAAAAATGTGACTGTATTCAGAAGAATTTGCCAAAACACCTGAAAAGGGTAGAAAAGCTTAATGAAAATTGTTTGGTTTTAATAATTCTGAGTAGAAAATTTCAATTCTAATTAAAATATTATTTACCTAAATTGAAAAACTGTGAGGCAAAAATAGATAAATTTAGAATTTTTGAAATTTTTGTTTTAAATAATATTTTGAATGAGAAAATAAATTTACAGGAAAGAAATATTATCTGATCAATCTTAATCTTCTGTAAAGTACAGTTTTGCATAAAAAGTTGTGACAGAAAATTGTGACTAGTCATAATAGCTGGGTACCTTTGAAAATAACTTGATTTCTGAGATAGTGTTTGTGGATACCAGCTGCAGGTGATTTCTGAAAAAAATCACAATGAGATAATTTTGATAAAAAAAATAGAAAAAGAAGCTTAAGTTTTGGCCCTGAAATTGAAAATTTTATTTTTAGTAGAAGTTATAGTTCCATTTGGACCAGTTTTATGAGATATGTTTTGAGAGAGAGAGAGAGAGAGATTTCTTCATGGATTTTTAAGAAAATTTAATTTATCTAAAATTTTATCCTGAGTGGAATTTTCATCTTTCGCCATGCATTATACATTTTACCTCTTTCTAATGTAACATAGCTTAAAAATTTCCTTTAAAATTTTTTTTAAAAAATTCTTTTAAAATATTTTGGCTTTCTATGAGCTATTTACTTCATTTTATACAATTTTGAATACAATAGGATTAATAAGTGGGGTTTTTTGTTACTCCTTTGCACAAAATAATGTGTTTTAGTGTTGAGAGACCATATCACGCTACTGGTTGCCTGTAGCTTTTAATGTCTATCTCTAGATGTCAGATTCTTTTTTTGCTGTACAGGTAATAAAGATTTGTTCTTCAACCAGAGTAATATTGATTTAAGTCTCTCTCTCTTTTTTTTTTCTTTTTTTTTTTTAGGGGAACCAAAAAATATGGGATGCTTATGGTCAAGCTGGAAAAACTCAATGTAGATTATAAATTAAGCTAGTTTAAGTGTCTCCCTATTGAGATCTCCTCTCACTGAAGAGGCAATAACAGAGGAGGTGGAGATGCTGTTGTATGGTGTTGATAGAACTGCTGATGTTTTGTGAGATAGGTTGGATGACTGGAATATTAAAATCAATTGTTATTACCCATTTCATTGAAAGAAATGGGAGAAGGAAAAAAAGTCTTAAAGGAAGCAGGTGAGGAACTCTATGAAACTCTATGGTTATTTTTTAAGGTATCTTGGACATGGTGTTTCAAAAGTTTTTCAGTAAAGCCAAGAACAATGAGGAAATATGTCTGAGAGCAAAGAAGCCAGGCTGGGGCATCACCCTGGCTCAGTGACATCGGGATCTTCAGGCCTCCTGGGGACCTGTCCAGCCAGCTGGGTCACACGAGCCCTCAGGAGAAGTTTAATGCAATTCCCAAATGACAAAAGAGGACTATCACCCAGAGACAGTGAGCTCTGGTAAGAGGGCTTCAGGGCTGCTCTTTCATTTCCAGTGTCTGCACTTCAAGGAGGAACATGAACTTGCTGACAAGAGTTCATAGGATGACTACAAATACGAACAGTTTTGTTTGAAAATGAGCCTTACAGATGCAAGGTTTAAGGAGGTCAACCTTCATGTCATTGATGGTCCAGAGGTGACCTGAGTGCCTTCTGAGCTGCTGTGGAATGTAAAGATACTGGCAGCTTTTTGGAGGTTTTGTTCATTTTTTAACTTTGCAGGCAGTAATATTTGGAAGTTTAAGTTAGACCACCTAATTAAGACTTGGCTTTCCTGTGGAAAGGGTGACTGACGTCTGGATCAGAGCACTGGGAGGTGGTGGACTACCCTTTCCTTCACATCCTTAACAAGAGTTTAGTGGGTTGTTTGGGTTTTGTTGTTTTTTTTTTTCTTAAATTAGATATGTTTAGTTCAGTTTCTACAGAACACCATAAGGCTGGTGTTTGCAGAAAGCTAGTTGTCCTTTCATAAGTAGTCACAACTACTTTCACATGGTCTACTCTATCTCAGACAGCAGAGAAATACACATGGAATGGTTTGGAAAAAGGTACAGGACAGTGTCGTAGGAAGCACTGGATGGGAAAGGTTTAAATGAGATGGTTTTCCTCGAAGATGATAATTTTGATGAGATCTCAGTGCTGCTGAGATGAGACCGACTATCCTGTGGCTGCTGGCAGGGTGGTGGGGATGTCCAGAAGCCCCCATTTGTGCCTCTAATGCACTTCTGAGCCTCCCAAGGAAACTCAGCTGTCTGGATCATGTAGCTGGGCTATCACAGCTCTATCAGTTGGTTACTGTCATTGCTGTGGCATGTGGAGCAGGTGTTTAATAAGCAAATCCAAGGAAGGATTAAGAAAAATGTGAAGTAAAAGAAATATTCTATTTATATTCACAGAATCACAGAATGTTAGGGATTGGGAGGGACTTTGAAAGATCATCCAGTCCAATCCCTCTGCCAGAGCAGGGTCACCTACGGTTGGTCACACAGGAAAGCGTCCAGGTGGGTTTT
>NW_010299020.1:1848-11054 GCF_000700745.2 Antrostomus carolinensis | reverse complement strand
ATTTGGATAGAAAACACCAGCCTGGCGTTGATGGCCCCGCGGAACAGCTTTATACGCGGTTTACTTCCCACAGTTGGGTGCTCTGTGGATGGCGGGTGGGTCCCGCTGTTCACAGGCTGGACATGGTCACAGAGGTTGAGCTGTCAGGCTTTAAACATGACCTCTCTGAAGGGCTGAACCAAATGGCCGTTCTCCTTCATTGGCTTTGTCCCCTCAGCCCTTCACTGCACATCAGCATGGTCCCTGGGTGCCATGGGGGTTCCTGGAGGTGACCAGAGGTGGCAAATCTGGGCATCCAGAGACCCCCTTCGTCCCCAGTGTCACCTGCCAGAGCAAACACCTTCCTTGGGATCACTGGATGCTTGAAAATACACCTAGCACAAGGGCTGACCAGCTGCTTGGTCAGCCAAGCATCAGGGGTTTTTCAATTTACAGAACCTATAAGATGGTTTGTGTTGGAAGAGACCTTCAAAGATCATGTAGTCCAACCCCCTTGCCACGGGCAGAGATACTTTCCACTAGATCATTGAATCACAGAATGGTTTGGGTTGAAAGGGACCTTAAAGCTCATCCAGTCCCAACCCCCCTGCCATCAGCGCCCCCCCCTACCCCACCCCCCTGCCAGCAGCAGGGACACCTTCCACTAGACCAGGTTGCTCAAAGCCTCATCCAACCTGGCCTTCAACACTTCCAGGGAGGAGCAGCCACAACTTCCATGGGCAACCTGTTCCAGGGTCTCACCACCCTCATTGTAAAAAATTTCTTCCTTATTCACAATCTAAATCTCCCCTCTTTCAGTTCAAAACCACCGCCCTTGGTCCTGTCACTACAGGCCCTGCTAAAAAGTCATTCTCCATCTTTCTCAGAAACCCCCTTTATCTACTAAAAGGATGCAAGAAGGTCTCCCAGAGCCTTCTCTTCTCCATCTGAACAATCCCAACTCCTTCAACCTTTCTTCACAGTAGAGGGGTTCCAGCCCTCAGATCCATTTTGATCCCTAGGAGAGTTTAGAAAAGTGCTTTTTCTTGAGAAAGTATTTTATAAATCTGCTTTCAGGGCAGCTGAGTGAGTGGCAGGAGCAAGTTTGTCAATGTTATTCACAATATATAGAGAAAAAGCACTTGGGCAGTCCCCTGGGCTCTGCAAGCAAGTGAACAAATCCCAGGAATTCCAAGCAAACTCATTCAACAATGTTTGACAGAGGGGTAGAAGTTTTATAGACAATTAAACTTCTTACAAGCTTTGTGAAAAGAGGCAGCAGAAGGAGGGAGTGACAGACAGACAGACACACCTTGCCTGGTCTTTACCTGGGGAAAGGCTGCAGCATGAATTTCACTGTCCTTCAGAGATCCTGCATGGAAGAGACCAAAAGTTTGAGCAAATCTTCAGTCCCCTCTCTCCATAGACTCCAGAGTCCAATCTGCAAGAAAATAGATGAGGATTTGGATATATTAAGTCTAGCTATTTGGTCTGTTAATCTATAACTTTTTGAAAAAATAAAGTAATTCATGTACAGAGCAGAAAATAATAATAATAATAATAAATAAGGTATCTAGCTACCCTGGTGTGTGTGGACACAAGGAGCGGGATGTAAATACCTCATCAGCTAGAATTGTGTCATACACTCGGGAATTTGCTGTGAACAGCAAACTTTCCGAAGTGTAACTTCACTTAGACCCAAGCTGTCAGTGGAAAAAAAAATGCCGTGTAAAATAAAGATATCACCCTGCTTTTTAGCTCCGAGCAGCTGACTGAAGGAGAGGTGCTAAGTGACATCAGCTGCTCCATCGCTGCCACCGAGCGAGCTGGCCTCCCTGTCCCCCTCGCTCCGCAGATGAGAGTCACTCCTCTTCTCACCGGGTTTTGCATCTCAAGCAGGATGAACACAACTCTGCTGTGACTCATCAGACTTGTTTAAACGTTACAGTCTCAATCCCAGGTGCTAATTTGAACAGATTTTAGGGCAGTTACACCTCAGTCCGGTGTGTCGGATGCAAGGGTGGTAAATCCGATGCGTGCTCATCTCATTTGATGCCTGGCCTTGCTTCACACCACACAGAGACACAGAGATCTGGAGGTGCACACACCCTCAATAGAAGGGAGGAAAGACAAATACATGGGAATATTTTAAAAATAAACTCAATCTGAGCCTTCTGACTGCACTTTCCCTGCTTTTTTTTTTTTTTTTCCTGTGTAATTAAAGGGAAAAAAAATGCTCTTTATTTCTACTTTTAAATATTTTGTCAGTTGTGGTAATAAATGCTATTCTTTAAAAAATGCAAACAAAAGAAAACCCCAACAAAACTGACAGACAGGTCTACTCTGTCCCAATCATAGTCCCCTCAAATCTACCTGCAAACACCCCGAAGTTGCCCACGGTGACATTTTTCAGGTACAAAACAAAACTCAGTGTCAGTGCATTGGACTTCATCCCACAGAAGATGACTCCCATTAAGCTTCTACTCATCACTATCCCCCCCTCATCCCAGTTTTTGTTGTACAGTCATGTCACCAAAGAGTTTCTACAACAAAAAATGAGAGAAAAACCTTCTGGTTTTAGGGAGCACCTTAAAAAAAGACAACTATAGGGAACTTGAGCCATGCAAGGAGTTAGAGTCTCAGTGAAGCAGTGTCCAGTACTGTCAGTTCCCAAAATTAAAAAGCAGGGATGCCTCCACCTTCATCCTGTTACAGACCACTCTCTGCCACATTTGTGGCTCTTGGAGTTCTCTCAAACTCTCCCTTGTCCCTTCCCCAGCAAGGTCTCGTTCTGTAAGACTGGGAGGGTCCAGCCCAGTGTCTGTCTCACTTCCAAGGCACATTTGGCTGCTCAGCATTTGGCCAGATGAGTTTTGAAGACCTCCAAGGGTGGAGATGCCACCACCACTCCAGTCCATGTCCTAGGACTGCACTGCTCTCATAGAGAAAGATTTTTTTCCATGTATCTGATGGGAATTTCCCTTGTTGCAACAGGTTCCTGCTGCCTATTGGTCTTTGCACCCTTGAGGAGCACCCAGCTCCATCGCTCCACAGCATTCCACGAGCACTGGCCTGTCTCCCTGCCGTTTCCCCTCTTGCTCTCCACTCCCTTCCCTACCTCCATTTAGTGTTTCCTCCCTGCCTTTAAGTTTCTCACAGGTATTTGGGGGTCTGGGTTACCCCAATGTGGCACAGAAGAGGAGGCAGCTGGTCTCCACCTCATTACAGCTGGAGAGATGCCTTTGCTTCATGCTAGGAAAGAAGTCAGGCGAGCCAGGCAGACTGTTCCCCATCGCTTCTCCATGGCAACAGGCCTTCCAGACACACACACGTAGGCAAACAGGCCGAGGAGGCAGGAAGCATCGCCGTCCCTCTGCCCGAGCCCCAAACCCTCACTCGTGGGGTTCTCTTTGCTGAGCCCACATCACCCTAGGGGAGCACACCCCAAAACAGCTTCCAAAATAATCATAGCTGCTCAGAGAAATGCTTCATTCCCTCCTTCCACCAGTGAAGGTGCAATCTCCTGAAGCCCAAGCCAGGCAAAATTCATCCTGGCCAGTGATGCTTTTTGTCCATATAAATACATCACTTTTTTAAAAAATTTGGTATCTCAGCATCCTGTCAAACCACACAGCACATCTCTGCCTAGTGGAAACCCAGAGCCTTAGACCACATCAGGTCTAGGTCTTAGATCAGGCTGAGATGAGATGGCTCGATGATTCTCAGTCCTTAGGGATACAGTCTTTATGTTTAGAAAAGCTGTTTTTGTTTAAACAAGCAAAAAGAACGTGTATCCTAACAATTTAAATGCAAAAAAAAGAGAAATAAGGCAAGCCAGAACCAGTTACAGGAAGAACCTGCAAAAAGCAAAGCCAAATAATAATAATAAATAATTCTTCAAGCACAGAAAGCCTGCTGGAGCCTGGAGAGTTAGAAGTTGGCCACAGCACAAGAGGAGCATTCATAGGAGATAAGGTCAGAACTGAAAAACAATGAATATTTTGCATCTGAAGTCAGCGAGGGAAAGCTCAGAGAAGTTCCTGTGCCAAAAGCCATCTTTATATGGACGTGGCATTGGGTTTGGCTCATATTCAAGTGTCAGCAGAAGACGTTGAGGGAAAAAAAAAAAGCCAAACCAAAGAGTGCAGATTCACCAGACTGAGATGGTTCACCTAAGTGCTGAGGAACTCAGAGATGAAACAGTTTAATTACTTAATTGTAGCATGTAATCACTGTGCATAACGTAGCCTCAGTGTCCGAGAGCTTCAAGGTGACAAAGAGGAAGGATTTGGGGTTATTACAGACCATGAAGTCTGAGGCCCCTCCTGGGCAAAGCGATTGAAATTGTAATAAAGAATATGATTAGATAGTTGGATACATCTAAAATACTGGGAAGGGGAAAAAAAGGTGGTTTTCCTTGAATAAAGCAATGCTTCCTAAATCTATTTCAGTTCTTTAAGGACTTTATAAGCCTATGGTACATTCTGCCTGGATTCCCAAAAGCTCTGTCACAGGAGTTTCTTACAGCAACGCAGCTACCATGGGATTAACAGAAAAGGCTTGAAATAGATAAATACCTGGTTAAAGGATTTTCAAAGAGTAGCTGTCAATAGGCAATAGGCTCCTGAATGGAGGCAGGACTTGAATGGAGCCGCCCAGGGACCTGTGTTGGGGTCTGCACACTTCAGCATATTCAGAAATAATCTTGAAAAGGAACTGAAAAAAAAAAAAGGATGACAAAGCTTGCTGATGAAGGTGTTCAGGGTCACATGTATATGAGATGCTGAAAAGAATTATACAAGGACCTCACTGTAGTCAATAACGAGGTAATAAAATGGCTCAGGACATCCAGAGCAGATAATTACAAGGGTATGCACACAGGAGAAAAACAATCCCAACTTCAGCAGCACAGTACTGGGCTCTGCACTCACCCTTATCCTCAGAAACAGCCTCCTCTCCTCCCAGCTTCACCTGAACATCATCCCCACCCAAGCTGCAATTGTGCCTCACACGCTGGTCGCTGGCTTTGGAGGGAGCCCAAAGCCAGGAGGCAAAGGGAAGGGACTCAGCAGCATGGTGAGCATAAAACCAGGACAAAGCACGATGTCTCACCAGCCACGTGAGGTGACTGTAGTTTCTTTGGTCCAAATTGAGACCAGGATCGTTTGTGGTCCTTGCAGGTAACACGGTCAGTTATGTCATTACTGGGAAGGGCAGAATGACGGGGTCAGCAGTGCCAAGGGAGATGTGGGATCCCCGTCCCCAGGGACATTTCCCAGGGCTGGACAGCACCACAGTGCGAGCTGAGGTGCAGCTGCCTCCCTGGCACATGATGAGCCGAGACCACAGAAGCAGTTCAGGGAGGATTGGCTCAGGCAGGGACATTTTTAGCCCCCTGCCCTCTCCTCCCATTGTTCTGCACAAAACTGTCCCAAGCGCAGTGGCAATGGACAGGTGAAGCACCAGACTGAAAACAGACAATGAACTGATGTGCCCACTGTCCATGACATCCCAATTCAGCTCTTCTGACAAGTCACAACAACCCTGAGAGATGGTGACAAACCCAAGGCGGTGGAGGAGCTGTTGGGGTTTATTTCCACTGCTTGGAAAGAGTTTGAGGACAACCTGGGAAGCTCAAGGTCTCCCAGGTACCAGGAGGTCACTCAAATATCATCTAGCCACCTCCTGCTTGGCCAGTTTAGTCACTTCAAGATGTTCCTGTTGAATGCACCAATTAAAAACTTCACTCTAATGAGACACTCTAAGAAAATAACTTTCCCAACACTGGCATAGTTAAAATTAGGCAATACATCACAGGAGCAATATCGATAGCTAACAAGTTGGAGTTAGCCAAGAATTAGGGTTTTGCTTTGAGTGGATTCATTTGGACAGAGCTGTTCTTAAATGGCCAAGCATTTGACATCAGAAAGTAAGAGCTTGTTCAAGTGCAGTCCCAAAGAGAGTCCTGGTCACTGGATGCACAGCTGGATACAGATCACTCCAACCCAACCAGCTCACCCCCCAGCTATAGTTAGTAAAAGACCTGAGCAGTAATTCTCAGGGCTGGATGCAGCCTCTCAGCCTTTCCCTCTGCTCCGTGACGTGTCCCAGCCCCCATGGGCTCAGTGCAGCATTGACAGGAGG
The DNA here is from genome assembly GCF_000700745.2 of Antrostomus carolinensis. NCBI lineage: Eukaryota > Metazoa > Chordata > Aves > Caprimulgiformes > Caprimulgidae > Antrostomus > Antrostomus carolinensis. Next base: position 4,931 of record NW_010299020.1, on the reverse strand, counting down.
AGGAATGAAGACCCCTTAGACCCTGATCATGGCGTTGCCTGTGCTCCGAAATTAAACCCTCTCCTCCACCCTCCTAAGTCACTGCACTTTCCCAAGTCTTCTCATTTTGTCAGCATTGTGAAGAAGCCAAATATTATATTATATTATATATTGTACTGTGCTCCTGCACAAAGCAGCAAGGTCCCTGGCAGGGCAAGCCAGAAGCAACCCTGGGCCAAGCTGGAGATTTGGAAGGGAGGATCTGTGCTTAGCTGGGGGTGGAGGAGGTGGAAAAGCAGAACCTTTCTATCCCAAATTTGAAAGAAACATTGAAAAAAGCCTTGGAGCTTCAATTCCCATAGTTTGGGGGGATCTGAGGGCTGGTGCACCCCCTTGGGAGGCTCAGGGAGCATGGTGCACTGCTGCTCCTGGGGCTGGGCTTCTCACACGAGGGGCTTTCCCCTCAAACCCCATCCACAGAGACATTTAATCAGCCCTTGCTGGCCTTCCGAGCTGGATCAGACAGTGACTCAGAGCAGGAGCTCTTCCAAGTCGGGCCCAGTGGCAGCAGTTTGGCTTCCCACTGGGAGACTCCAAAGGTAGCACTGAATTGGGTCTGACCAGCTCTGCCAGCACAACCTGACCAAACTTTGCTGTGGCTGCCACTTGAAGCTGTGGGAGTATTTTTTGGTGCCATCTTGCAGGAGCCTCAGCAGCTTTCTCTGAGCACACATTAGAGATGGGGAGGATGAGCATCAGCTTGGCACTGTCACACACCAGCCCCTCGGGCCAGGCAATGCCTTTCCCTGCTCCCCCTGCACTGCAGCACCAGCGCTGGCACAACCTGGCCCTGGTGGGAGGCATCACACTACTTAAAGAAAATTATGTTGCTGGCCTTTTCATTATGTTGCCCAGCAAATGTTCCCATGAAATATAGGCCTAATTATCTACCCACATTCAGATTACTCTAAGATGCAATTTCCTTCTACTCTGTGGAGTTTGCTTTCCTTCTGTGAAGCTCATGATTGAAATACACTCAATTAGCCATTACTCTGCTGGCTGAAATCTTGAGCTGCCTTCCCGACAAGGCTGCTCTGTCCGAGTCTCGCTGGCATCACAACGGCCAGGTGACACAAGCTCACATGCAAGCCACAGACAGGTCTCACCACTCGGCCATGCCTGTTATTTAGTAGATTTGTGTTGCAAATGGGAAGCCTGGTCAGGACTGAGGGTTTGAAACGTGAAGTATTGTACAAACCTGCCTTAAAACGAGGCCCCAGAAGGCTAAAATAATTTCTAGATGCAAGTCGTGCCTTGTGCCAGGTAGATTGGAGCCAGGCAGACTCAGTCCCATGGAGACCCTTAGTTAATACGCATGCAGAACAACTAATAAACTAATAATAGTAATAATGATAATAATAATAATACAGTTCAGACACTTAAGGGAGGACAGGAGCATATCCAGCCCCACCAACCATGTAGATCCTTCCATCCTTTCCCAAACTCCACTTTGAACACAGCCAGAGTGTTTCCCATCACTCCTTCCCACCCCCTGCATTCCCAACTGTAGATTCCCCATCTCCACCCCGTGCCAGCAGAAAGCCTTTGCTCCTTGCTGCCAACTCAGTTTTCTGGCCTTTCATAGAATCATCAAATATTGTGAGTTGGAAGGGACCCACAAGGATCATCCAGTCCAACTCCTGTCCCTGCACAGGACAATCCCAAGACTCAGACCATGTCCCTGAGGCCCTTGGCCAAATGCCTCTGGAATCTTGTCAGGCTTGGTGCCATGAGCACCTCCCTGGGGAGCCTGTCCCAGTGCTTCACCACCCTCTGCCTCAAGAACCTTTTCCTCATGGCCAACCTGAGCCCAAGATCACCTGAGCACCAATATTGGGCAACTGTGCACAGAGACTGTAATGTTCAAAACCAATCCAGGCAAGTGGAGCTGCCAAAGAGCCCAAAGAAAGGGAACAGCACCAGCACGGGGGATTGCTGGGTCTGTGTCCATCCCTTGGGTGGGATCATTTCAAAAGCATGCTCTGAAATCCCTGTGAGGGAAATCATTCTGCCCAGGAGAGGAAGACTTTGGATGAGACACCGTGTTTCTGAGTCAGGAGAGCTGACAGAAAATTGGGCATTTCTAGAGCGGCGTAATACTATTTTCCTCCTCTTTCCTTAAAATCATCCAGCAGGTGAAGAGAAACAAAAGAATCCTGATGGTCTAAGGAGCATTGGCTACAGCAGGAGAGAAGATCTGAGCAGAATGGTAAGGTCCTTTCACTCCTGTTGGCTAAATTAGTGGCATCAACTTGATATAAGTCAGTCCCTCAGAATAAACCACAATAAATAAAACCAACTGCTGTAACAAAGGAAACAACAACGTGGATATTTCATACAGGGGAAAAGATTCCTTGACTTCTCCACTGAAATGTGGAAGCACTGGTTCCAAAGCTCTCTGGAGGTCCTTGGTCCTGCTGTCTGCTTGAAGCCAGACTGTTGGCTACAGTCAAGCAACCTCGCTTGGCCAAGTTGTGACCCTCTTGCTGGATGGTGACCCCCCACCCCGGGGTGAGGTGTCCCTGTAAGCACCACCCTCCTGGTGAAGGGAAGCTGATTTTTCACCTACCAGAGACAGGTTTTACTCTCAGGGTCCCCAGCACCAGCAGGGACCATTCAGAAACTATGAAGGTTCAGGACTTGGCCCTTACAACGGAGGTTCCTCAAGGTCGGGATTCCCGAAACAGCTCCAGGAACGGAGCTGATGGTAATTGATTGCTCAATGATTCAGTGATTACTCAGTTCTTACTCCATCCACATCTCAGTATTTCATTGTCTGGCAAAATAACAGTCTGACTTTGTCCTGACATTGGTACCACGCAGCAGAAGAAGAGCTGAAGTTTGAAGTGGCTGGGTTATATTCAAGATGGAAGAAAAAATATTGCAACTAAAGGAAAATTGTGTGAACGTGTCCCTGTAAATCTCTCACTCCTGAAGCTCCGCTCGAACCCTGTCCTGCACCACACCCAACCCTTTCTGTGTCATAGGATCACAGACTGGTTTGGGTTGGAAGGGACCTTAAAACTCATCCAGTTCCAACCCCC
>NW_010299020.1:374-1820 GCF_000700745.2 Antrostomus carolinensis | reverse complement strand
TCCACCCTTCCCTTCAACCCTTCCAGGTGGGAGCAGCCACAGCTTCTCTGGGCAACCTGGGACACTGTCTCACCACCCTCACACCAAAGAATTTCTTCCTAATGTCTAATCTAAACCTCTCCTCTGCCACTTTCAAGCCATCACCCCTTGTTCTGTCACTCCCTGCCCTTGGCCAAAGTCCCTCCCCAGCCTTCCTGGAGCCCCTTCAGGTACTGGGAGGCCACTAGAAGATCTCCACGGAGCCTTCTCTTCTCCAGGCTGAACAGCCCCAACTCTCTCAGCCTGTCCTCACAGCAGAGCTGCTCCAGCCCTCACATCATCCTGGTGGCCCTTCTCTGGACTTGTTCCAGCTGCTCCAGGTCTCTCTTGTGTTGTGGGCTCCAGAACTGGACACAGCACTCCAGCTGGGACCTTATGAGAGCAGAGTAGAGGGGGAGAATCACCTCCCTCAACCTGCTGGCCACACTGCTCTGGATGCAGCCCAGGTGCACCAAGAGGTGTGTATCAAGAGGTGTATCTAAAGATGCTGGGCACAGAAAAGAAACCATTTCCAGCTGTCTTGCACTTTTACCACTATTTTTAGTGAAAGGACTCAGGCAGAGCTGGAAATGCAGCTCCCACGCTCCGCACAGCCCAGGGTCTGGCAGGACCAGCTCCACCAGCACAGAGCTTCTGCCCATCACGAGGCTGCACAAGGAGAAACCATCACAAGCACGTGGAACGATCCTGTGTAGAGGTCAAGGAGCAAGGAGAGAAGCAAGGGAGGATGATTCAGAAAGCTCAGCTGGAGGACGAGGAGGGATGCATTGAGCCTTTCTCTCTCGGTGGGCGGAAGGAAACTGTTTGCGATGGTTGCGGCGGAAGGAGTGAGAAGCTGAAAGGGAGGTGATGGGAATAGGGGAGCTGGGCTTGGTGACATCCTGTGCATCACAGGCTCCTGTCTCAGGCCTGAAGTACAGACCTGTCTCTGTGCCCGTGACAAGAAGTGGCTCTGGGCAGCGTGGAGAGGTTCACACACATTCAGGACCATTAGCAGCTCCTGGCCACGGTGAGGGTGTAGCAAAATAGGTGCCATCTGCTTCAGCTGGGGCATCGCACGAAGGTGCAGGCAGTGAAGAGCCTCTAAGGTTAGACCCTGTTGGCAAGGATAACAAATTCCACAACTGCAAATAATATAGCCCAAAACACAGGGAAGGAGTGGCTTCGGGGTGTGTGGGCAGTAGGAGGGGGTCATCTGTCCTGCTGGCCCTGCCCGCGCTTCACTTCCAAGCTGTCCTGCAGTGAGGATGAAGAGCAGCCCTCGAAGGTTGATAGGGAGATCAGACAGGTGCTGAGGGGGATTGAGCAGGGAGCATGGGATGGGCAGCAGCTGAATCCGTCAGCGTTCTGCAGGAGAGGATCTGGATGCTGCTGCAAATCTTCAGCTGAACTGGAGCCAACAGTGTT
>NW_010299020.1:0-327 GCF_000700745.2 Antrostomus carolinensis | reverse complement strand
TAGCAGGGAGATGTGCAGGTCTGGTACAGCACCGACTGGAGGACCTGGCCTGGCTCTGGCTGCGGCGCTTCAGGGGAGGTTTGGGGTGTTTGGAGAGAGCTCAGAGGGAGCACTGGGAGGGGTTGGATGGTGTAAAAGTGCAGCCTGTGAGCAAAGGGTGAAAGTGGGACTGATCCACTCCAGAAAATTAAAGATCTAGGTGGGAACTACAGCAAGATGGTCCAGTTATTACAAGGCTGGAGGCACAAGAAGACAAGAAGTAATGGGGTTAAACTATGGTGGGGAAATTCAGGTTCGACCTAAAGGAAAACTGTTTGAGGATATTGT
>NW_010299019.1:10371-12624 GCF_000700745.2 Antrostomus carolinensis | reverse complement strand
CCCCTGGGATAATCCTCAGTGGGACAGCCCCACACGGGTCCCCACGCTCACAGAGGTGGCCGTGCAGCAAGGACAAGGGCTGAGTCAGAGATGGCTACAAGGTCCCTTACCAACACAAGGTCTGTGCTTTCTGTATGCCAAGGCAGAGCAAATCACAACCCTCCTCTTGTTACTATTATTTTGATAATGAATAATCTGGATTTTGTACCATATTGTCCTCTTAAATCACTGCTGCAAAATTTTCTGTTGAGGTCCCCACCAGCTAAGAGATGTAAGAGCCACCACGGGGCTCTGGTGCTCCTCAGAGCCCTCTGTGAGCCAGTTCAGCTCACCAACTGAGCCCAGTGCAGAAAAAGAAGCTTCTTCTTTCCAGGCAGGCAGGTTAAATCAGCTCCCAGGTGGGTCTAAGCCCACAAAAGGGGTTGCATGCCTGGAAGGAAGGAGGTGAAGTTGTGGAGTTGGGTTTCCCTACCTCAGAGGCAGCGAGCAAGGACACCAACAGCTCCGCTGCCTTCCATCGCAGGCTGTCCTAGCAACATGCCTCAGGGTCTCCTGTGTGTGGACCTCAGAGCAAACCTGTCTGCAGGGAGCACATCAGCTTCTGCAAGCCATTGAAGTCCTAGGATGCTGGAGAGTCAATCTCCCTCCCTAGAACTTATCTCATGTTGTCCTTACCCAGGAAACAGGCTGTCCACCCAGCCTCACGACAGCCAGTGCTGCTCCACACCCTGGAAGAGGGACATTTCTCTGCCAGCCCACCCCACAGTGACCAGCTCCAAGCCCCTGTGAGCTCTGTAAGCCACAACCATGGTTCCTCTGGACGTGCCGCTTGCTCTCAGTGCTGCATTTGCTACTGCTGAAGGTGAAGTGATGTACCTAAGGCAACCAGCTGAGCAGTGTGAAGGTAAGCAGCTCTCTACCAGCTCTGACACTGCTCATGACTGTAATTAACCCTGAACAGCTTCAGGCTTCACCATCCCCCAGAAAGGCTGTGCAGCTCTACGTGCAGAGAGGACACACAGGCTGAGTTCCACACCCCCAGCCAAAGCACCCGAGGAGCAATCAGACCTGGTGCAGAACAGACTGCCACTCTGCTCCTGGTGCACAGCAACCACCTCTCCGCCCTTCGCAACAGCCGTTCCTGGCTCTGCACACAGGAGGAACTGCTCTCACTTACGGCTTTTCCACTGGTTGTTACAGGAAGAGGAAGGAAATGAGGAAAAGAGGTCACCGTTGCCAGCAGTCCTTCAACAAACCATCTACTCCGGTGTTCAGGGGCAAAAGCACCTGCTAGATCCCAAGGATTTTCAAAACAATTCCGGATTTAGTGCATTAAAATTATTTTACATAATATTATACATCATTTTACTCCTTAAAACATTTTAAAAGAGGTTTCTTAACTCTCATTAATGTAACACAGCCAAATCACGGCTTCACACAAGGAAATAACGGATTCAAAGTGTGTTCACATCCTACGGAAGCCACCGAAACACAACAGACCAGCCAAGACTCATCGGGCAGCAGGAGGAACGAGACTATTTTCTCCTAAAGGAATCTTACGTCTCTAGTCAGATCCACAATGTCCACCAGCACAGAGTCCTCGGCTTCTCCCGCAGCTGGTTAGCCACGCCACATCCAAAACTGGCCACACCACAAGTATTTCACAGTTCTGGTTAATTAAATGGGAGCACAGAAAACCTGCTGCTTTCTCATGCTACCTGGTGGACACGCTGCCCAGAGCCACGACACGAACTGGAAAGAGGTCCCAGCAATTGCCAGGACCCTCCAGCCTGCTCCTTCCTCCCAGTAAGGGGAGTGCCAGGGTGGGCAGAGGAAGGGGAAGGGATCTCACAGCCTGGTGGGGCCTTGGGAGGGGGAACGTGCAGGAAAAGATGGGAGAAGTGCAGCCCAAACCTTAAAGAGTCAGATTTCTCCTCAATCAACGTGGACGTGAGCTGGGGTCTCCTCTCTGCCTCAGGCTGGTTGCACATTGGCAGACCACGAGAAGGACACTGAGACCACACCTGACCCACCACTCCATCGAGGAGGTCCTTCATGTCCTGGGGGGCCTGCTGAGACAAGGTCCTGCTGTCCTGCATCCAGGTGGGACATGCACACAAGCAAATGTGCAGGGGCACCTGTGCACAGAGATGTCACAGAATCATCGAATCCCAGACTGGGTTGGGTGGGAAGGGACCTTAAAGCTCATCCAGTCCCACCCCCCCTGCCAGCAGCAGGGACACCTTCCACTAG
>NW_010299019.1:5206-9975 GCF_000700745.2 Antrostomus carolinensis | reverse complement strand
CCCAGCCCTGGAGGCAGCACTGCAGGTGGGGTCTCAGGAGAGTGGAGCAGAGGGGCAGAATCCCCTCCCTCCACCTGCTGCCCACGCTGCTCTGGGTGCAGCCCAGGACACGGTTATTGGCTCTGGGCTGTGAGTGCACGGTGCCGGCTCATGTTGAGCTTCTCATCCACCAGCACCCCCAGGTCCTTCTCAGCAGGGCTGGTCTCAATGTCCCTGCAAGGGCTGTCGGGAGGGGACCAGCGGCGTGTGACACAGCCTGCCCAGGCAGTGTGAGGAGGGGGCTGGGCTGGGACAGCATTCTCACCGTGCCAGCCACCGCTTCACCTCTCTGGTTGTTTCTTTGCCTGGCTATCACACCCACAGCTGCACATCCAACACGTTCCATACACAGCTCAAGCCCCCAGCTTGCTCCTCTCTGCACAAGTTTTAATGTTGATTCAAACTATTAAATCTATTTCTCCCATGTAAATATGTCCACTGAACTGAAGGCCCAGCTCTTTACTCCCCTGAATAACATCAGATACCTGAGGTCACACCTAGGAAGATGTACAGCTGGCTGATGTTGAAGGTCACCAGACCATTGCTTTGTCCACCATAAGAAGTTGGGAATGTCTGAGGAGCCTTCCCAAATAACCAGCTGTTTCAGACATACTTTCTTTGGGAGCCTCCCAATGAATGAATGCTCATTCCAAATCACATTCCTTCATTTCCTTTCTCGTTTGCCAACGGCTGGAAAAGACCTCCCAGCTACTTGTGACAGAGAGGGGAAGCACAATATGCAAAGAGCATCCACAGCATGCTTGTCCATCCTGCTTGAAGGACAGGAAATCTGGATTTGTCCCAACACAAAGCAGTGACAGAGCTGTTTCTGACTCCTTCCTTCATAATTCACATATGTGCTCTAATTTGTAGAGCGTCCACAAAATCAGGGAGTCAAACAATCTATGTTGCAAAGATGTCTTAAATCATGTAATCAACCAGTACAAACCAAGAGAGACAAGTAAAGGTTCCTCTGCAGCCATGCCACGAACCATTCCTTTGATGGCTGGGCTCAGCACCTGCAGCAGCATTATCTTTAGCATCCTGAAAAAATTTTACTCCGAGGACTTCCCGTGTTCTGCCTCCCTGAACTCTGTCCCACGCACAAACATCCCATGTTTTACATTCCACCCGGGCCGGTAACTCCACTCTGTGCTCATCTGATGCAAAAGTGGATGCATTTTAACTGTGGGACATGAACCACAACACAGACATTTTGGGAAATTAATTTAATTCCTCTGAGATCAAAAGAAGCACAAATTTTAGGATAGCTTCTTGCTTTGCCTGTTGGGGAGATAAACCATAAAGATTACACTGATCTGCATGTGAATTATCCTCTGGGCTTTGATCTGTTCTGTCTGGTTCATGAACTCAGCCCAGCGTTACTGCCTTGTCTGCATTCTGACAAAGCTGTACCAGGGCTTGTTGATGGATGTCTGTCAGTAAGAAACCTATGCAAGCAAACTGCACTGCCTGGAAAAACTGGGTCTCTCTCCTCTCTGCCAGAAATAAAAATGTAAGCACATTTAAAAAAAATATAAAGTATTAAAAAGGATACAAATAAGTAATAAAAATGTAAGCACTTTAAAAATAAACAAAAAACCCAACAAAACAAACCACACAAGACCATTAACTACACCGCACCTGATCTTTCCTAAATCCCAGTCTCCTGGCTAGTAAACACCAACTTATTCTATACAATTCACAGCCAATAAATCTCCAATTATAAACATCACTCTATCAATCTGAACCTTCAGAGTTTAGATTTGAACATATATTTGCCATCTTTGGCCCTACCCTGACTTTGTGTTCCTTCAGAAGGCTCAATCACAACAAGCCATCCGACACGGGTTCAGAATCTGTCACGCCAAACTCGGCAGCAGATCTATAAATACCACTGCAATGAACCTAGAAAGCTGAAAGACAAGGTCAGCATCATATTGGGTCTGAGATACCTGCATCAGTTTGCAGATCAGAACAGAAGAATAAACCACCCTTTACTACTTCATCCACTGATTTCCCTAGTTTTATCCACTTATCTATACCTGCAGTCAAGCATACGTATCACCTCTGTACTTCTGCACCAGCCTCATCCCCCTTTCCTCCTCTGGATAATGGCATCTCACAGGTTCCCAGCTTTCAAAGCAAGAATCTCAATCCATTTTAGCTAATAATTCACCAGAAAAGGCTCAAACCTCTCCTCTCTTGAACATCAAGAGCCATGAAAACTAGTGAAACGCTTATTGCCTAAAAAGTGCTTAAAATAACTTTTAACCTATTAAAAGAGATAAATTCTAACTTTCTGTTCAAATATCCAAAAAATCAGAATATTTTAAATTCAAAGGCCAATACTCAAACAAGGTAAGCAAACAAATCTAACAGTGTAAGAACGAGAAAAAACCCCAAAACCCTGAAATCTCTCTGCGAATCGAAGTGGCTTTGCAAATGTTTGCGTCAGGAGGTGTTTACTTGCAAAACAAATTACTGTAGAGCAAAGAGGCTAAGAACAACAAAGCACCCTGGCCCACGTGGTTTGAGATATTACCCATCCTAAAATTAACTCCTGTGGGTCTCCTGTAAACACAGTAAAAATATCACACTTGTTATTTAGAGAAGTACAGGGAAACTCACACCCACGCTGGACTCGTGAGAGGACATTAACGCCACGAAGCCACACGCTGGAGGATCAGGAAATGTCAGGGTGTCTGGGCAGTTGGCTCCCACCTCCCTGCCCAACCAGTTCGGGGTGTCATCCCTCCTCTCCCAGACACCCTCACCCAGCCCATCTGGCTGGATTCCTCCTGCTGTCCCCAACATCTCCTCCTGCCCCAGCACCTGCCCTCCTGCGCCAGGATTCCTCCAGCAAGTCTGCACCCGGGACCACGCCAGCCTGTGACAGACACGGGTGTCCAAAGAGAGCTCCAGGTGGTGGCCGGGGTCACAGCACGCTGGCTGAAGGAAGCATCTGCAGGGAATTTAGGTCCTAACTCACAAACTCTACGGAGTGCATGCAAATGTTTTTTCAAAGGCTTTTAACTTTCAAGTTTGGTTTTATTTGAGGGGAAAACAGAAAGCAGAGCTGAACAACCCCCTCACCCCAGGCAAGTCTCAGTTTCCTATTGCAGAACGTGGGAAGATTTGAAGTTAATTAAGGAACTTAAGTTGGGTTTGGGTTTTTTGGGGGTCTTTTTTGTCTGTTTGTGTTTGGTTTTTGGGGGTTTCTTTAAATGGGCATAAAAACATTTTCCCCTCTCATCATCATCATCATCTCTGAAACAGCTCATTTTTATTAAAACCTCCCCACCATAAGTTCAGTCTGAAGAAGACATGGGATATTTTAATTCAATTGGTTCAAGATTTGCAAAGCTATAAGCAATTATAAATAGTATTTTCCAAAAAAAATCTAGGTAACCTTTCTCAAAGATGGCACTACGAGTTCCACACAAAACCTTCAGCACTGCATTTGCACCTTGGTGCAACTAGAATCGTGCTGGAATAACAGCTCCAAATTTCAACCTGCCAATGAGCTATAGATTTTTGGTCCGACTCCAAAGATAAAAAGGTACCTAGAGCCTTCACAGCAATTTGCCGAGTTAGTGGTGGAGGGATATTGATGCAAACCAAATCTACGTCCTGGTGCAGCAAGACATCGTCAGTCCGGCTGGTGTAGAAGGCGATGTTCATCTCTTCTGCCAGCTGTTTGGCCTCCTCCTCGGTCTTCCCCCAAAGCGCTTCAATGGAGAAGCCTTCTGCTCTCAGCAAGGGCACCAGTACCCGGGCGGTGCTGCCTGTTCCAAACACACCCACTCCAGGAAGCGTTTTCATTCTGCATTCATTCAAGCATTAGGGTCTACACATGAGCCTTCGAGAAAATGTTCAGCTCCTCAGCTTTCCTCTCCGTCCACATTTCCTAAAATGGGAAAAGTTACAAGTCAGTACCAACAAAAGGCATATTTTGATACTAAATTAATCTAGCCTGAATGTGAGCTTCTATCCCTCATACAGCTTTCAAAATTTTCAAAGATCCTAAAGAAAAAAACCCACAAAACCCCCAAAACTTGCAATCCATAGAGAAATAGTATTAAAGGACAAGTCTAACAATCCTATTGCAGAGAATGGTAAGAAAGCAGCTCAACAAAGCTACGAGCATCTCCTGAGCTTCAAAACTCAGGACGCATGTACAGAAACACAGCTGGGCATGCCAGGAGAAACCAGAGACAGCAAGGCACAAACTGGGAGCAACGGGACACGTCAAAGGGACAGGACATCAAATCTATTGCACCAGCAGTAAAAGCAGCACTGCTGTAGTTGTGATGATGTAAGTCTCTAATTGAGATCAAAGGTTTGGGAGTGAGGTAGTATCTTTTCTTAGACCAACTGAGATAGCTGGAAATAACAGGCAAGCTTTTGGGCATGTAAATCTTTCTTCCAAATTAAATACATCAACTGAAAACAACTACTTGGAGCTTAACATTTTTATGGCAAAGAGTTAAAGCGCTCCAGAGAACATCTAGAAAATGTGTTCTGTGGGGAAAGCCTGGAGTCACTGAGCTTGTTTAGCCTGGGGAGGAGAAGGCTCCAAGGAGAGATGTCAGAGCTACAATACACAGAAGACTGCTTTCAGAAAGGAAACGGTGCTCCTCTGTGTCCGCTGCGGGTAGTTAAAAGTTTTACTTAACTCAGGACAGTTAAAAACATCTCCTGCCCACGACATTTAGTCTCCAGGAACA
>NW_010299019.1:0-5177 GCF_000700745.2 Antrostomus carolinensis | reverse complement strand
TACACCCAAACATTTGGTTAAGTCACACTTCTTTTGTTCTTTTAATTATTTCCTGGTAAATTAATCCCTTTGGATTTCTATTTGACAGTTTGTCTTAGAACTGCTTCTGGCCACAACTGGCTTTTAGCATTCACTCGAGTGCTGACTTTGAGGAGAGATGTTAGAAGTCTCCTCAATCTGTGACACCACAGCAACCTAGGATCTGGCTTTTGTTCTGTGTCTTTTTGGATTCTTATCTACTACTCCCACTGTTGACCTTTTTTGAACGTTGGGGTTTTTTTTTAAGAAATAAAAAGTTTTCTTAATTTTATAAACGTGACAAAATTAATTTTCTTTAGAAGCTTATTATGAAAAAGCAAAGACTGCGTCACAAAGAGAATTGGTACCAACACCTTTGGAAAATCTCTGCCCAAACAAGAAGAATCGTGATCTGTTTCAGAAAGAGTCACCCATCTCCCCATCCTAAGAGAGTCACGATAAGTTACAAGGTGGGAGAAAGCAAATCCCCACACAGCACCAGGAGGTGCCAGCACTCAAGTCAAACTGCTCACAGTGCAAATGCTTTGTGTGCTATTGGTATCTTGTTAGTCCGGGGGTGCCCGTGCTGAGCAGCGCAACGGAACCGCAGCCCCGGCTGGATTTCTACGTATTTGAGCAGTAGACACAAACCAAACCAGGAAACAGAAAGAGTAGCATTTGCAAATATTTATTTTACAAAACAGGTATTTACAGCTGCGATAAAACACCTCGGGAAATGCTTACTGAATTAATTCAGCACCTTTTTCACTTGTTCTGTGTGACGTTAGGTTTGCGGTGACACAGTCAGGGTTTGTCTTTATAAGTAAGAACAAAGTGCATTTGAAATTTAATTCACTCCTTTTTTAGCAGAACGCTCAAGTAAGGATGGTTATCAAAAGGACCTTGAAAACATTTACTATTCTACATAAAAGGGTAATTTACTGACAGGAGGGATGGCTTGTATTCAGGCTTGTTTTCTGTAAGTGATACAAACAAAAATAGTCTCACAGCTGGCTGGACAGTAAGTGTAACTGCTGGAGCCCCACACATCCATACCGGGCAGTTTACAGGCTGGAAGAAGAGAAACTGGGACAGTAAGTGTAACTGCTGGAGCCCCACACTGCTTACAGTAAAAAAAGCATCACCTTTTTTTGAGCAGACAGGAACTAAGCAAGGCAGAACAGAGCCAAGGTGAGCGTGTGCCTGCTTGCACCACATCGCACAGACACGCTCAACAACGTCAAAATTACACATGACAAAGTTTAGAGAAGGCTGAATTCTTTGGCAACGCTATTAAGAGCACACTGGAGCACTTAACACGTGCAACAGGAGAAGCCTGCTACTCAGATAAGCTGATTTCTGTAACATTAGCTCATTTTCAGTTTTACTTTTTTCTGTTTCTCATCCAACTGCCTCTTAAAAAAATCTCAGTCAGGTGGAATTAATTTTAAACTCACTCATTCCCAAAATGCAACGTGCTGCTGTGTCAGTGTCACTAGCAGCTATCAGCACAAACCCACAAAGGTTAGTGTTTTACTTCCACGGAGGACAACTCCTGATGATACAACAGGTTGCCCAAGGAAGCTGTGGCTGCTCCTCCCTGGAAGTGTTGAAGGCCAAGTTGGATGAGGCTCTGAGCAACCTGGTCTAGTGGAAGGTGTCCCTGCTGGAACTGGATGAGCTTGAAGGTCCCTTCCAACCCAAACCAGTCTATGACTAAGAACTTAAGGACACCAGCTCACCACTAGTACCACAATAAATCAAGATTTGATCAACCCAGCCTCAGCAATGACTTCTAGCAAGGCAGCCACACTCTCAGGGTAGGAAGATGTAGGAGACCCAGCACCAACCAGAGGGCATGCTGCTCTTCCCTCACCTGAGAGCCCCCAACAGCCTCTTAGTCCCTCTCCAGTCTTTCACCAACCGGGAAGTCCTGGTTTGTCAGGACAGTCACAGTGGGATGGATGTGGACGCTGAAAGGCAGCAAAAATGATCCTTGTACAGGGCAAGTCACAGAGCACACGTGGCGCAGGCAGAACTGGAGTAAATCCTGGAAGAGCTGTAGCAGGAGGTTCAACGAGAGCTTTTGAAAAGGGGTACACATTGGTAGCCCACCCCCCTGCACACACGCTCAAGCACTCATTCCAGTCTAGACCAGCCTGGGGAACAATCCAAAACCCCACTGTACCAGAATGAGGTCACAGCTGAGGAGAGAGGCAGCTGTAACCAACAGTCTACTCAGATTGAACAGAGACCCCGAAAGAACAGCACTGTGCCACTGCAGAAGCCCCCAGAGCATCGCTCTCCAGAGCTCTGCCTGCATTTCTGAGAGTTCTCCTCTAAGGGGGGAAAAAGCAAACCTGGGATTGATGCAGACAAAGGTGACTGAAAACACACATCATCTCCTACCTAAGCGTGACCTAGGCAAGCAAAGACTCCTCAGTCTGGAGAGGACATGACGGAGAGGGATGTCGCAGAAGATAGTTGTCCTGGTTTTTAGCTGGGACAGAGCTGGGTTTCTTCTTAGTAGCTAGAACAGAGCTGTGTTTTGGCTTCAGCCTGGAATTTGTTAGGAGAGAAACACTGAGAACACATCGATAGTGTCAACTGTCACTGGAAGTCAAAGGATTTTGTGTTTTGCTGGTCTAGAGGTGCAAGACCTAGAGGGGGGCAAGAAAGACTACAAATAATAAGCTAGACTGGCATTTGGCTCTGCCAATGGGATATTCCAGATCATATAATGTCATGTTCAGTGTATTAATGAGGGGCTCTCTCTTGTGGGGGTTCACTCTTTCTCGGGCTCTGGCTCTCCCGGGACTGCAGTTTCGTTTTGGGATTGTCGCTCCTGCAGGACGTGATCTGGGAACGTGCTGGGCTGGGTCAGTGGGTGGTGAGTAATGGCACTGGGTGTCACTCATTGGTGGATTTTAAAAAATTATTATAATAATTATTTTAATACCATTATTATTTTAAGTTTTATTTTATTTAAATTATTAAAATGTTCTCATCCTATGAGTCTCCTTACCTTTACCCTTCCAATTCTCTCCCTCATTCCCCTGGGGAGGGGAGGTGAGTGAGCAGCTGTGTTTGGCTGCAGCCAAGTGAAACCACCACAACAATAAACTCATGAATGGCTCAGGATGGAAAAAAAATCTCAATTTTTCACTGTTTCTCCCAATGCCAGAACAAATCAAACAGAGCTCAGAGAAAGCAGGATCAAAACAACCTAAAGGAGGTGGTTCCTCACACCACTTTGGTAAGCTGTGAAATGCCCTCCCACAGGGTGCTGGGGACATCAGCCTGTTAAAGAGTCAAAAAGGAGACCAGACAACTTCAAGGAATCCACTGAAGGTCACATCTAGCACAAGTAGCTAAGCTGAAAACTAGTGAAAAATAGATTCAGCAGAGTGTGGAAACTGCTCTGAGAAAGAAAAGCTTGAAAGTGCGACCAGCACCAGCTGGAAACAGGTACAACAGCTACAGATCTACTCCAGAAACCAGCAAACCTAAAACCTTCAAACATGTCTCGGCAAACTAGATAGCACAAATCATGAAAAGCTCTTTATAAGCCAGACTGTCAGAAAAGGAGAACCCTCATGCACTGGTGCCTCCCGTGATCAAACACTAGAATGAACGATTTTCTGAGGACCCTCCCATGGAAACACCAAAAGGCAGAGCTTTTATATGGAAGTGAAAACCAGACTGGAACGGGGATCTCGCAAGTTAGGAGATATAAGTGAATCTCCTTCTTGGAGAAATGAAACAATCAATGCCTGCAACATCATTCTTAACTTTTATTTTCAAATAGAAGCACTTAAAGGTCTTTCATCTTGTTGCTAGCAGCCATTCCTTTTTGTGGTCACAAAATGAATTTCAAGGTGAAGTTTCAAGTCCCACCCTAGAGTCACAGAAAGGAGCTGTTTGACTCTTCTGGTATCCATAGCAACAAGCATTTATGTGACCCAGTGCAAGGAAAAACCTGTTGATTCCTACAGGATCCAATTCAATTCAACACTGAAGCAGTCAGGGAGTTCAGAAGGCAGAAGTCTCAAGAACTAAATAGTACAGGAAGGACTACAGGACCCAGAAACCACTGCAGACCGTTACAGATGGCCACAGGGATAAAAGAGTAACAGCCTGTGTCGAGAGATGCTGGTCAGGGTAACACTGGCCCTGCAGAAGGAGAAAGCGATTTGAGGGGAGACCTCCTCACTCTGTCCAAGTCCCTTGGAGGAGGGTGGAGAGAGGTGGGGGGGGGTCTGTCCAACCAAGGACCAAGGGACAGGACAAGAGGAAATGGGCTCCAGTTGTGCCCAGGGCAGTTGAGATGGGATGTGAGGAAGAATTTCTTTGCTGAAAGGGTTCTGAGGCATTGGAAGGGGTTGCCCAGGGCAGTGGTGGAGTCCCCATCCCTGGAGGGATTGAAAAGATGAGTAGGTGTGACACTCAGGGACACAGTTTAGAGGTACAGTGGTATTGGGTTGATGATCTTAAAGGTCTTTTCCAACCTTAACGATTCTATGAATCCATGTTTCTCCAACTCATCCTAAAATGTTCCATTTTGGTTCCAAGGAAGGTGAGGCACGCGGTGAAGAAGCACACCAGCAACAGGAGCCGTGCTTTCATCCAGTTGGTCACTGCTGTTGAGTTTGCAAAGAAAGCACAGACAAGTAACAAGGGCTGTATAAGGAATAAAACTGTTACTGGTCGTGACATCCTTGTGGGTCTTAACGTTGCATGAGAATCTTTGCCAAAATCGACACAGGAACCACTGGGATTGTCACTCTGCAGCAGAGGTCTTACAGCTGTGATGTTAATGCTCTGTGAGCCCTCCTGTGACAACAGACGCTGCCTCAGAACTGTCAGTTCTGCAGAGACCCCAACAGAGGCGACAGAAATGCTGGTAGAGACTGCGGGGATCACTCGGGATGCCAGCAAGGTCTCTGCAGGAACAGAGCTGGGAACTTCACCGGACCGCCCTGAGAAACTGCAGCTCACCTCATCCATGAAGTGGTTTTTTCCTGTCTGACTGTGGGGCCGGGCTCCGGGCACACACACCCCTGACGCTCTGTACGGTGCACACGGTCCCTGTGTCCACGTCAAAGACATCGAGGCGCTTTCTTTACTAAACACGCTTTTAATTCAGCGCGACCGGGTTG
>NW_010299018.1:11506-50889 GCF_000700745.2 Antrostomus carolinensis | reverse complement strand
GGGGGCCGCTCCGTTTTCCCGGGGGTAGGAGATGCGGGGCACCAGCCCAGAGGTGACCCCATCGCGGCTGGGGGGGGTGCTTGCAGGCGTGTGAGCCCGTTTTGGGAGGTTTTGGTGCGTGAGTACAAAAGCTGTCGTGACACGCTTCTCCGTCAGTCGTGCGGCTGCCAAAATGTGTTTCTAGAGGGGTTTTTTGGGGGGGTTTTGCTTTTTTTTTTAACTGTAGAGGTCTCCCACTGACGTATGGAAGCCGTACCTCCTGATACGAAGCTCACTTTTAATCTTGTAAGACTGTGCCGCAGAGGGAATTGTATCCCAATGTCCTTCTGAGCAAAGTAGCTGTAAATTCTGAGGTTAGTGATTTAATTACACAGCACATCAGAGAGATGGATTTATTCTGCCTTAAAGCATGCTTGTGATTCTGTGATATCTAAGCGGCAGCTGCGTATTTGCAGATAATATTTTCCAGATAATTTTTAAAAGTACTTTTTGCCTCTCAAAGCTTTTGAAATTTCCCCCAGCATAACAATACTTTCTGTAACCAAAAACGTAGCTTCTGCAGCACGCTTACCTTGCAAACTGAAACACTGTTTGGAAGCTCGGAAGCTTCGGATGTACCTTGCAGTTATGAAGGGAAAACTATTGCAAGCACGAATTAAATGATAATTTCCTTCTCTAGTTTACTAGAAAATGTGAGATTTGTACTTGCCTTCCTTTATTTTTAGGAAGCAAAATGCAGTGTACTGTCTGGAGAAAAAGTGGAAGAAGCTGAACAACCAAGTGATATAGAAGAAGGAGGATTAGACCTCAGCGTGTCACTCAAGCCTGTCAGTTTCTATATTGCGGATAAAAAAGAAATGCTTCAACAGTGTTTCTGTGTCATAGGGGAGAAAAAACTACAGAAGATGCTGCCTGATATATTAAAGGTACTGAAACATGCTTATTGTTTATATGCTTTTTACAAGCTTGAATGCTTGTGTAACATATATCTCTCAAGTCTATGGACTTCCAGTTCAAAAGCTGCTTGTATATTTCTTAAAGTTTATATCAAGTCTCTGAAAACGAGACTTTTAAATGATTTGATACAGTTATTCCAGTTTGCTCCTTTTTCTACTACTCAGCCACTGCTGAACTGCAGGCTGCTTATTTTTTTACTGTCTGTACTGGTTAGTCAAATGTAAAAGTTTCATAATTACATGGAGTAAATTCAGTAGTGTTGTTCACTCATAAATATGCTTATCTGTTAATAAAATTTTTATTTCTGCTTGTTTCAGGTGAATTTCTTTGTGTGTTGTTAAGTTTATGTCTGAGATAAGGCAATAAAACCCCTTCTTGATAAACAGCTTCTGAAGTTGTAACTTCTGTGGACTTTAGTGGTAATGTTGCTGACTTAGAACAGTCTTTTGACTTTTTGAGTCTTGGGAACTGCAGGACTTAGTAAAAATAAATTAGGCTAGGAGCCTGTGCAGAAGAGGCTGCAGGTAAAATGCCATTTGTGTGGTGTTTGTTACTAGTTTTAACAAACTGTTATGACTGTCTGTCATTCTTATCTGTCATCTTTATCTTTATTAGTCATATTATTAATTAAGTGAGATGACTTCTTCATTTTAAACACTTAGTGAATTGCATACGGTCTCACCCATTTCTCATCTCTGGGAGAAGAAAAGAGATCTGGGGCAGCTGGAGACAGAGGCATTTGAAGGATGTTTGAAAGGAAGTTGCCTGGTGGTGTAGAACCAAACCTACAGTAGGGTTGTCGTGAATGTTACAATATGCTCAGCACTTCCTAATTTTGGTATTTTTCTGTGGTATTGTAGTTCATTTGAAAGTGTGAAATTATCACTGTATTTCACCAAAAGGACACCAAGTAGCATGAAGGGGGTGAAGGTAACGAATATGTATAAGATCCGTGGCAGCATGTGGTATGTATCAAGCATGAGAAACAAATGACAATTTAGCTATTTCTTATATTTTCTTTATTATGACATACAACTGTTGGTGTGTTGTCAATAGCAGTCTTTGCTTCAGTTCATGAACTTGGATTCAACAGTTGGCTGTGGCCTTTGCTGGCTTAATTATGTAATCCACCTGCTCCTGACTGATGGAGAACTAGGAGTAATCAGGGCTACAGTTGTTTGCTGTTTCATGCTTCATACGTATGGCCCAGTATCTCTACTGCTTAGGGCTGCAGCCGCAGTGAAAACTCCAAGCCAAAGGTCAAATAACTGATAGTGTGTATTGCCTCATTTTTGAGGAAAAAACCCCACACGTGCGCTATTTGTGGTAGTTGTCAAAACTGAAACACCTACCTGGTGTTCTTCAGCAGTTACATCAGGGCAGGTCAGAACAGAGAAGAGACTTGCAATCTGAGCTAACTCTTTGTTCGGTACGGTTGGAGTACTACTTACTGTTCATAATTACTCTGTCCTCAGAAATTTTTAGTAGCTCCTGGTCTGTCTTATCTGTCTTCTTAGAACTGTTCCATGGATGAAATCAAAAGGCTTTGCTTGGAGCAGTTGGAGCTGTTATCTGAAAAAAAATTGTTGAAGATACTCGAAGGTATGAATGAAACTTTTATGCACCACCGTACACCAGAGAATAGTCTACCTCTAAACTGGATTTTCACTCTGTTGCTAGCTACTAATATATATATTTATATATATAAATATACACACACTAATAAGTATGTATTTGTATGTGTGTATATTATGTGTGTATATATTAGTATACATATTAGTATTAGTATTACATATATACAAGTGTTAATAGTGTATATATATAGTGTGGGCACACATGTATATATATATACATGTGCTGGTTTTGATCTTTTAAGCTTGGACGAAATTGCCCATGGATTTAGAAGCTATTAGGGACATGTTCAGGAAACAGTAGTATAAGCTTTTCCTTAGTACTAAACTAAGATCAAAGCTTTTGACTTGGTGGTAAAAACAAAGCTAGGAGTGTAGAAGTATTGTTTGAAATCTGCTATTTTAGTTGAACTGGCATTAAGTTGCCTCCTGGTTCTCTGCAGGGCAAGTCTTGACGTGCTGCAATTCCAGTTCAATTGTATTAGCAGTTACACTCATTGTATTCATTGTATTTAAAGAATTCTTGGTGGATCCCTCTGCTCTGCTGAGACACACAGTTCATGTGCTGTTGTAAAGGATCTGACACTTCAGCTTTTCAGTATCTTATTGAATTGCATTGTAATTGAAGCATTAATCATATTACCTGCCTAAATTTTCCTGTTTGAAACTGTGTGTATCTAGGCAAGATTGGAGCTGATTCTGATACTGACGAGGAGGCAGATGGAGGGGACAAGACTGGAGGTGAATCAGTCAGTCAGTGAGTAAAAGATAAAACACTTAAAAACTTAATTTAAGAATACTGAACACTACAGGGATTTTTCATGAGAAGTGATCAAATGTAACATTGAAAGACTCAATTGCTATATCCTTAATTAGGTGATTACTTTAGTTCAATGACAGTGAGCTGTGACTGCTAGCAAGCACTAAATTTATAAACATCACTTTGTCACTTTATAACATTAAATGTGTCTTGAGCACATAACTGGGTTTCATAGTGGTGTTACTGCCCATCAGCTGAGTTGTGGTAATTGAACCTGTGCACACGCCTAGCCTGCAGCAGAAGTGAAGTAAAATGATTTAGTCTTCGAGAGTGAGCTAAAGCAGGTTAAGTAACCCCTTCCCACTTAGGCCAGTGAGTTTAAGTGTGTTTTCGGTTCAGCTGAGGTATATCCTTTCTCTTCCACTCTTCTTTCTGATCCTTCATTCCTGCCCCACTTGAAGCAGCACTGGCACTCACCTGTTCTCATGTTCTCTGTCAGGGACTTGCAGTATGCCCAGAGTTTCAAGAACAAAGGCTTCTGGTTTCTTGGCTGACATCTGTCAGTTTTGTAAAGGGCCAGCACTTTTTAACCTTTTCTTAAAATACTTGCCTGTTTGTTAAAGACAAGTCTCGTGTAGTGTATTGCTGAGTCACTTTATGGTATGAGTGAACTCTTTCCACAATTCCTATGGAAGTAGTGAAGGAGAAAAAGTTACAAGTTATCACCCAGAATGTATCAAATTTTGAGTTTAACTTGCTTATAGAAGGCAAAATAAAAAGCTTTTCTATTTTCACTGCTGACCTGATTACAACTGGTCCAGAGATTCAGTACATAAACTTAATAAACGTCTGAAACAGTACAAGACAATACACCAGTGTTGGGCAGATTAAAGTACCTCTTAGTTGCTGGTTTGGTTAGTTCATTTGGACCTAATAAATAGGAAGAGATGGATGGGAAAAGTAGTGGTAATAATCCAGATTTCACATTCTGGTCATTATTTCTGATATAACAGAGACCTGGTTTCTGATCCTGTCTTTGATTCAGATCAAGTTATGAAGTTACTGAATGAAGTAATTTTATTTGATCACATTTCATCATACATCATACAAATATAGTAGAAAATGGAGTGATACCAAGTTAAGTGATGTTTCAGTTTTTCAAATGTCATCCAGTTTTAATGTACTGACACTATTTTTTCTAGGGTTCCATTTGGAGTTGATTTGTGACTGTATCCTCCCGCTTTGCTATTTATTGCCTCCATCATCTGGGAGTGGTGTCAGTACACCCATTTATGTGGACAATTTTTCTTATTTTGGACATTGCCCTCTGATGGCTATATAATAAAGCAAAATAAAAAATTAAAAACCTACAAAATACACTAAATATCAGGTCTCTTTACGTAAAGGAGTTCCTGTTAAGGGATTGATATTTTGCCAGTGAACTTCTAAACAGAATAAGAAGACAAACCTGCTGGCTAAGGAAATAATGAAAAATGCCCCAAGATTTTGATTTCTGGAGAAGTTATATGATTCTTTTAAGGTCTAATTCACAAGCTCTTTACTATTGCAGAATACATGAAATGTCCTTAATCTTAACGAGGTATGGCAGGATTAGTGCTGCTGGATTTCAGGAAGGTAGTTCTGTGGCTGCAAGGTGTTTCAAAGCTACTGCTGAGACATGTATTTATGACGCTTAGCTACAGTAGATTGAGTAAGTCTTGCTTGTATGCGAAGGAAGTAATGGTTTGAGCTGGTAAAAACCTAAAGAGGGGAAATTGTTGTTGTCAGTTAATGAATAAAACAATAAGGAAAGTAAGCAGGATTTACCTTTTTTTAACTAGTGGGTATCTGAAGGCACTTAATGATCCATTTGCCCATGGCAAGTACGTAAGTTTCAGGAAAACATCATCAACAGGTTCTGAATTGCAATTTGGAAGTCTGCTGTTTTTGCACTGTGCAGATAATAGTCCAGACATAAACAGTGAGTAAACTAAAGTGAGTTGGTGTTGTCTACCTTTTCTCATAGCTGTGTTGAACTACAGCAGAATTAAAACTAATGAAGTTCTTTAACTGTCGCTGCAGTTACCAAAACCTAACAAAACTGGGTCACCTTATGTTGCTGATGAGAAAGATGTGAGCAGTAACTAACAGCAAAATCGAGAAGAAATTGTACTTTTTAAAAAGTAAAAGAAACTGAGGGATGTTGATCTAAGGTATAGAGCAGATTGTTTCCTTTGATGAACAGAATGCTTGTGGTGCCCCTGGTTCTTGTTTCTCTATTTCCATCCTGATAGTTTAATTAGTTTCAGACCCTTCCAAACTGGCCAGGCAAGATATGTTGGTGTAGGAATTGTGGCTTTTCTCCTCCTTTTCATGGAGTGGGTTAAAAAATAGTATGCTACACACATGGAGGCTGTCTTGGAACCTTGGCTCATAGGTTCAGCTGTGTGCTGTCTTTAACAGAAAAACAAAAAGGGAAAGCTGTTTGGGTGATAGAGAAATAAAGGGATAGGAAGAAACAAGTAAAACAAGGGGAAAAAAAAAAAGATAAAGCCCATTGCTCAGTAAGTAGAGCAATATTATGTTTTTACAATGGTAAAATGTCACAAGCCCTTTTTACTAAATAGGCGTAAACTTTGGGCATTTAAATTCACTTTTTTGCAACCTGTGGGTGGATAAATATAAATGCAGGTTTGCAAAACTTCAGAAAAGGGTGTTTCAGACAGAACAGCAACAGGCCAGTCAGTAGGCATGGAGGCTAAAAATGCCACAGTAAAGAAATAGTGAAAACTGCATTGCTAGGCTAACCTGTGGTTGTTTGTAATCATTAATATGGTTTTAATTAGCATCTGAGTTTAAATGGGTGAATTTGTTTGCCCTGGGAAGAGGAAAGACTTTTCAGAATGAAAAAGGCAGTTTCTTTATTTATATTCTCACTGTTCTTCCTAGTTTGTCTTTATTACTTGTGGTTTTCTTGTAAATTACTACTTCTTTCTGCATTCTGTTAATGATGCAACATTAAAGCTTTTTTGTTTTAAATCCGACTTGTCTTAGTTGTTTTCATGGACATATAAATGTGGGAAGGGAAAATGTGAATAGCAAGTCTTACTCTAGTCAAAAATTTTTTGACTGATCAGAAACATCAGTTTTTCTTTCATCCTTTTGAAAACAAAAAGATTTGACTAACTTGTACCTTCAACAATATCCAGCAAAAATCCAGAAAGTTTAAATCAATACATCTGAAGAAATTACAAATATATCAAAATATATAGGCTTTCTTAGAAGGTACAGTTTGTACTGTGTCTTTTTTTTTCCCCCAAAATAGGCAAATACTTGTCTCTGAAGACCTGCTTCCTGTCTGTACTGTCTCAAAGTAGCAAGGAATTAGAGTTTCTTCAGGTACAGGGAAGATGGCAAAATTCAGATGTTTATCTGAAGCTTTTGGGTGGTTTCACATCTGTAATTGTAAATTGAACTTTCCTTCTTCTGATGCACATATCCTCATTCTGCCACCAGAACCAGAAGTCTTGAGACTTGTCCTAAATTTCAACTCTGTAAAAGCTTCACATGCTTCCATTAGCTTCAAAAACGCTTGCTCTGTTAATTTTGTCACCAGCTTCTTCTGGTTAAACAGCAGAAATCCTGGACTAAGCATGCAGAGGAACTGAAAAACAAGGCCTATGTTTGCCAATAACTGGAAATTGCTGTTACAGTAGATACACTTCATTACTTGTGAGTTCTGTGTAGATTTTTGACTGTACAGTTCTCAGATTGTTATTATTGTTTCTGTGTTACTGTCTGCAATGGAAAACCATTCAACCAAGAGAACTGCTGTATACCAAGCTTCTAACTAAATGAGAGATATTTAATGGAAAGCAGTTAGCCAATTAAGGTCCTGTAATACCAAGTAGGCATTCTTCCCATCTCATTCAAAAGGTACGAGCATGTTCTTGAGCTATTTCTTTCCTGTTCCCTGAATTAGCTCTTTAATTAATCTCCAACAGAAGGACTGAAAGTATTTTTTTACTGTAGTAATAAAACATGTATTAAAAGAACAGGCATGCTAATATCATTATACTGATCATGTGTTCGTGTGTATAATGTGAGTAAATAATGGTTTCCTTTTAAAATCTAATGCACTTATGTTTTTCAGTGTCTGAAAATTTTTAGTTTAATATTTGCTCTTTCAAGTGTTTATAGGCTTAGTTACTGCATTGCAGTTATGAGTGCAGTTTTTGCTTGTTTTGTTTTAGTAAAGTTAGAAAGTCTAAAGGCTTGCCTTGTTTTAATGTGTTTTGCTTTTGGGTACTGGGCTGTTCACAAGCATGCAGTTGCCATCTGATATTTACCCTTCTAGGACAGTTTGGTTGTTTTCACCATTTGGGATCACTGAAATTATAGGCTACATGAGTGACTGAACAGATACAATTAGCATTTGGTATCTGTTCGCTGTCTTCTGTTGTCCTGATGTCCTCAAACTTGTAATTGGACCGATGGACCTTTCATAGCTTATTAAACTATTTGATTAGCATCTGTAATTTGGGATACCTTTCCTGAGAAGCACTACTTCATAAAGACTTTTTTTTCCTTCTTTGAAAAAAAAAAATTGCTTGCTGTTCCTTATTTTAGTTCTCATTTGTCATGGAAAGCTACCCTACAAACAGAAATTTACAGGAAGCTTACGAAGACTTGGGACTTCTAGAAATATTTTTTAGACTTGGAACTGCAAAGGCAAATGTTAATTTAGGAAGGTACATCATCTTTATATTAAGAGTAGCAGAGGTAACTGATCTCAAGCCTCACTCCAGAGATTTAGGTGAATGTTTCTTAATGACAATTAAAAGCCCTGTAAGGAACATATCAGCATGACTGTATCTCATGTTGTCAGACTCTCTTCTAGTCCAGTACATTGAAATATTTTTCTGTTACAAAACTTTTCCTGCTGGTCTCCAACTGCAGTTAATCCTGAAGTTTGGAATTGCAGCCACTGGTATTGCAGTGCTATTGTCTTAATTCTTAACCTCTGACCACCATCTGATTTCATAAGCTGTGCTGCTGTCTTACCTCACTCTGCATAGTCTGCTGGAGTTGTGGTATGAAATCACCCTCAAACCCCGATTTCTTTGACAGCTATGCAGATTACTGAAAGTAATAGGTTCTATACAGAATCCAGGTGCATGAGCCCAGGTAAGCATTGCAGTAGCGTGCCAACATGAAAAGCTAGCACAGGGCAAATTTAAATTTACAGCATTTGTCACCAGCAAAGTGTAATAGTAAGCTTCTTTCTACTGAAAAGAACTTACTGTGCAAATGTTGTTCTAGTTAAAAAAACCCCAACACCCTAATGCTGAGTTTCGCTCTTGGAAGAGTGACTTTTAAACTTAACTGTCACCCTGAGGGAGGAGTGTCTTTAAAGACTGATAAAAAGAGAGAGTTCCATATTACTGTGGTCACTTACTAGCATGGTGTGGAAGAAGAGGGTATTAAATTTGTATACTGTGCCTTGATTTTACCTTAGCATATCTTCTGCTCCCGTTATTTGGAGACATGATGTGCTACCTTTTCTTAAATCTATAATGAAGTACAGAAAATTAGGGAAAAAAGTATTTCTTACTAATGAACAAATTAAACGAGGTTAACAAGTTGAGAGCAAAACTGAACTGTGGCCTGAAATGCTCCTGCTTGGCCGCAAGATGGTGCAAAATGCCAATCTATTAAATGAAGCAGTGCAGGTTCACCAGCAATACAGTCCAGTCAGTTCTCAAAGAGTAAAAGGTGTTGTAAAAGTACTTTTGCGTTCTAAAAATTCTTTTGCTGACAGTAGGCAGTCTTTAAAAGAACGTGGTCTTGCTGTAATCAGTGGTAGTGTCAAGGCAACAGGAGGAAACTACAAATTTTGATGTGTGATTTTTATTTTTTTTTTCCAGATGGTATTTTCTTTTTATGCAGCTGTTACAGTAAGTGTAAGTAATTTCACAGCCAGCGTTTGAACCATAGAGGTCAGTCTGAGTTCTCTGTCAAAGAGGTGATTATAATTCCTCAGTGAAATTTGACGTTGGAGCTCAGGGTGATACCAGAGATATGAAGTGTCTTGCCAGGATGCTGTTTGTGCACGATCAGACTTTCCCAAGTGACGCATTGCTGTCCAGCACAGAGATGACTAATCAGTTCAAAATGATGAAGCATGTGTGTGAGGGAGGATGGAGTAGGGGTAGCCTAAGCAGCTTTTGCTCTTATTAATGAGCAGGGTATATCACAATCTTATCCTGGTTGGGAGTTGCATAACTAAGTATAACAAATTCTTAGGGGTTGCTATTAAAAAAAAAAAAAGTGTTTTGTTTTGTTTTTTTTTTAAAAGTTGATTCTTCCAGATCTTTGACCAGTAGCTGGTCCCAGATCCACTTCTCTCTGCAGATGCTGTCACTTAGACATACAAGCCCACAAGGTTTGCATCTCCATGCTAGTTGCCACTAAAGCTTTCTTGTACACACAGGAAGTCTTGAACAGCTGGTGCAGACCCATGATCATCCCCAGTAGCTGAGACTCAGACTTGATCTCTTGGGTATCTAGTGGAGCTGTGGTCCCTCAATTTGCCTACTTGCAGACCGTGGTCTCTTTCAGGAATTTGGCCTCTGATCTTACAGTCTGTTTGGTACCTGTCTCTCGGACCTCTCATCCTACTTGCTGGGTAGACTAGCCTGAGGTTTGCTGGTGAATTACAAGCATCTGCATGCACGCTGATGCATGACATTGGAGTTCCCTGGGGATGTATGCACATTTTTCATTCTGTCTGGTTTCTGGCAGCTCAGTCCTGCAGGCCCCTATGGCCTATGGTCTCCTTTGCAGTTGCTGGCACTTAAGACACACTCGTGCATGCTTATGTACAGAGATTGGTGTCCTCTCATTTGGAAAATGGCTATTACAGCAATAGAGTTCAATAAGAAGGCAGGACAGACTGTGGTGATCAGGTCCAGGGCTTGGCCAGACGAGTGTACTGACCAGCAAACTGTTTATGTGCTGCTGACCTTTTATCTTCTTTTTTTTTTTCCTCTTTTTTTCCTCGCGCTTGTTCTTTTTCAATCTGCCTCAGTCTTTCCCTTTTCTCACCTTTGGTTCTTCCTCTGAACATCCCATGCTGCCTTACACATTCCTACATTCCCCTTAAAATCACCCACCAGTACATTTTATGCAATCCTGAAATGCTGTTCCCCAGCATCCTCCACAGACCCTCTTGCTCCTGTAGACAGTAACACCTTTCAGCCTATAAGGTGATTTCTGTAGCTGACTGCTCTTGCTAGGTTTCATTCCCAGAAGACAACAGGCTGGTTTCTTGCCTTTCACAACCCTAGGAGCACCTCAGGCAGAGTGATCCCTCTGCACTCATGAAGTTACTATGGTTCCTCTGCTTGCCATTTTCTTCTGCTCCTCACTGGGCTTTTGTGCTTAATGGTGACCCAGCATTAAATGCATGACCTAATGGTCAGGACAATACAAGAGAGAACTGAGTGTGGTAAGCCTTGGCAAGTGACAGGAGAGCAAAACCTGAAATTTCTGGGAAGATGTGCTGTGACAGCATTCTGGACAGATTTAGCTGGTGGTGTGGGCTGTCATCTGAATTTACCCCACCCAGTAGTGGAGGTGGACAGGGAAATGTTGCTACCCGGGAGCCTGGCACTATCACAAAGCAAAGGACCAGTTAGTCTTTGGTCCTCAGCTGTGGCCTGGAGCCAGGTGTTGAGAGTGCTGAGAGGGTGTTTCCCTGGCCTAGGCTTTGCAGACTCACTGGAGTGGTAATTAGGGTGTGTCTCAGTTTCTGATCATACAGGTACATGTATGAGTGAAAAAATTTTCCTCACAGCCTGTCCTGTTAAAAAATTGAACATGGTAATGTCATGTTGTCCAGTGTTCCTTTTTCTTCATGACAGCAGGAAGATTGAAACTCTGGTTAGCATGTCTGAACCATCCCATAGGGCAGACCTGATTTTATTTGTTGAATTCTTGGGCTTATTTTACATCTAACAGGTGAGGGCTGTAATCCATCTTTGCAACACCTCTGGCCTTTGTAGTACAAGACTGATGACTGTGATACAAAATAAATGAGCAAACTCTGTGAAGAGGCGAAGTTTAAATAATTTTCTGAAGGGGTTAGTTGTATATACAGAAATTCCTGCTCAGCATGGCTATTTGAACATCTAGTTTTTATCTATTCCTTCTATTTCAGCCCTGCCTGGGAATGGAAAGTCTAACAGAAATTAAAAGGTTGGGAGAATACTTCTTGAGTTGACCAAGTAGGAATGCAAACTGAAAGGATACATACCATTCAGTTCTGGGATTCCTCACTTAAGGTGCAGAACACTTAAAAATCTTTTTTTCACACATGCATGTGCACACACAGTTGCTGTGTGTGTATGGAAACAGCTACACATTCTCCTTCATCAATTATTGCCTGCTACCATATGCATTTATGTTGCAGTGGGTACAAAAAGTGAGAGAAACAGAAGAGTCTATTGATTTATAATCTTCGCTACAACAGAAAAGGAAATGGCAATCAAAATAACTCTGTCTCTCAGACCAAGATGTCTGTTCTCCTTCCTGACATAGCCATTGGACATCTGAAAAAAATACATCTTTGAGAGCATGGGGAAAATAGATTTGTATTCAATTTTAGGAAAAGCTTTCAGGCCATTGCTGAAAAACAAGTTGTTAAAGTCATTATATTTACATCTGTGATACCATAATACTGCTATCCTTCGTATAGTGCTGTTAAACTCCCACAGGCAGGATAGTTTCACTGATTCTGTATTAATATGTATGAAACCAATGCCACACCGACATTCAGGGTAGGAAATGGGCAATTCTACTGTCAGAATAGTCACTATACATGGCAATTGAACTCCTCCTGTGATTCTAGGTCCTTCTACCTTCCTTCTTCATGTCACAGTATTTTCACAGTTTATATAACTAGTTCATGCAAAATGCCTGAAGGACATGAATGTTTCACGGCACTGTCTCTTCCTGCTTGTATAAAGCAGTTGAAACCTCACAGGTCATGGGTAGAAATTGTTAAATAGAAGAAATAGGGAAATGCAGATACTGAATACAGCTTAACAGTTACATTTCATTTTAAAAGGTGGCCCTTTTTGAAACTATGAGATTGTGGTGTAGGAGAAATGGATGGTGGTGGGGTGATGTTAACTTCATGAAAATAGCTTATTGATTTCAAAAGAAAACAGTAAATAGTATTTGAATGCAACTGAAACTATGTTTTTTTCAAATCATTTAACTGTATGACAATTTATTCTGAGTTTTGGATAAAAGCTCATAGAATTACAGAGGGGCTACCAGTGAGGATTGTTATTCTGAAAGGCTAAGATACAGTATAAATATTTGCTTTATCCTCACAAGGCAAAGAAAAGCTCATTCTCTAGTGCTTAGATTGGCGCTCTGTGTGTTGCATTTACCTTTATTCATACTGTAGCAGACCTATTGGCCTTCCATTACATAATTTCCTTAGTTAAAGTAAATGTTTCTTAGAAAAGTTATCTTACATTGTAAAAGATGTAGGTTATAATGTCTTCTTACTTGTTTCCAGACAGGACAACAGTATAGACTCCACTTCTTCTCTGAGAGAAGACAACAAGCTGGAAGGTCAGGAATCAAAACAAGGTATGTCGTAGAGAAAGCTGAAATTTTGTTTTCTTGATGTTGAGCAGTGACTAATTCCAGTCAACTGATAGTCTCTTTTTAACAGTAGCTGCAATCACAGAGAATCATCTGCTTAGAAATCAGCTGGTATAGGGTTACAACTTCTCCTTCGGGCCCAATTCCAGAAAAGGAGAGGGGAACATTTGTAGGAACTTTGGCTTCTTAATTCAGTGAGATTGGAGAGTTTTTTGTGGCTAGAAGCAAATCGCAGCTCTTCAGAGTGTGCTAGTTTAGGTTCTGGAATATGACAGAAACTCTTGCATGGCTCATTTGGCTCTTTCTGTCTAGTTTTTCAGCTGAAGAGGAGCTTCAGTTGTTTCAATTTCTTGCTACACAGGTGATTACTAATACTGCTGTTACCATTTGCTGAATTCTTTGAGAGTCAGTTTTACTTTCTGTTGAGTTGATCGTAAATCTACTCTGTTTTGATATTCATAAGAATCTATTATAATAATTGTTTGCCAATGGACTGCTTGTAATTTAATTCTTTTGTTCAGTCTTGATATATGATACTTTGCTTTGTGCAGTGCTGAGGTCCAGCAGAATGGTGCTTAGCACCCACCACTCCTGATAACTGGTGTATTTTACTTGAAGTCAGTGCCAGTGGAAGTACACACTCAAATATTTGAATTTCTGAGGAGGATCGTTTTGTCTTGTATGTTTTCTCTTTTAAAATGCAAAAATGTAGTGAGTGGGACATTCAGGTGCTGCAGTGATTGACACAAGAGATAATGCAAAAGCAGGTTAAGTTAGTGGTACACATTTGGGTGCCTGCTGTGTGAGGAAACAGTTTTCTTAACCTGCAACAGTATTGTTTTTTATTCCAGTCATTAAATCAGCACCATATAACAACTTCCAGTATTATTTTGTGTGTGAAGCACTAGAATTGTAGGTGTTTCTGTCTCAATCTGTTTGTTTTCATTTGGTCTAGCTCTATGCAGTAACATCAGAAATAGCTTTTCCAATCAAAGAATGTTGCCAATTCTTATAAGCTCTATTTCTCTTCTGCAAAGATCTAACATAATTTGCTTCCTGCAGCTCCTATTTAACAATTCAGAATGTTGTCTAAAAGATATCTCTTGGAATAACTTTGTGAAACACGTTTTTTTTCTTAAGTAATTAGTGAGGGGAATTAGATGGAGAAGGAAGGAGTCATAATAAAAGCATCAAAACTTTTAGGAGCAGGTTGCTCTGGCTTTGTGAGGAATGCTGTAAATGTTGCTTGTTGTACTGTATGGAGTGACCTTAGAACTGACAGATTTCCTGCAGAACTCTTCCACTTTTGTATTATCAAAGGGAATTGATGACTATTGCAAGTGATTGCTTCGTTGTTGTTTTTTCTGATTTAATCAACTAGAGTATCATGATGACTTTGGGCTATAACACTTGAGAGTGGCTTCTCTCAAGATGTTAGCTTTAAAGAGCTTTTGAGAATATCAGTATACATTTAAAAATACAGCTCTAGTCATTCTGCTGAGCTGCAGCCTGTGATGCTATGGGAAAAAACAGAACGAGAGGATAAGCAAAAGTGGATAAAATAAAATTAAGAAACGGAATTAAATGTGCTAAAATGCACTTTGTGACTGTAGCTGAAGGAAAAAGTAAGAGTTATCAAAATGAAAAAGATAATGAGAAATGCCAACCATGGTCTTTATTACTGGATAAAATTACAATTGCAAAAGAGGGAAATTAAGCCCATCAGATAATGAAACATCTGTAGGGCAATGAGCTTGTATAAACACTGTATTATACGGTTTTGGAGGCTCCAAATTCTGAATGGACCCCAAAGCAGCCTTGTCCAGCTTTGTGGTTCATACTGATTCTGGGACAGCCATGAATGACTGTTAGTGTTTTGTTTCTGCTTAATATGTGACCAGTACCAAAAGAAATCCTGTGGTGGGTTGACCCCAACCAGCAGCAGGCACCCACCAATCACTCAGTTACTCCTTCCCCAGTGGGCTGGGGGACGTGATCAGAAGCAAGGAAAGCAAGGAAATCTTATGGGTCAAGATAAAGACAGTTTAATAAGTGAAGCAAAAGCTGTCCACTGAAACAAAGCAAAATAAGGGATTTATTCACTACTTCTTATTGGCAGCCAGATTTTTAGCCACTTCCTGGAAAGCAGAGCCTTGGCATGTGTAACACTTACTTGGGAAGACAAATATCATAACCATGAGCATCCCTCTTTCTTCCCTGAGCTTTTATTGCTGAGCACAGTGTCATATGGTAGAGAATATTCCTTTGGTCAGTTGGGCTCAGCTGTCCTGGCTGTGTATCCCTCCCAGCCTCTTGCTGACCCCCAGCCTACTCCCTATGGGGTCAGAGTGAGAAACTGTGGAAGCATTGTTCATCACTAGCCTAAACACTGGTGTGTTATCAGCACTGTTTCAGAAACAAATCCAAAACAGCAGCATGCAGGCTGCTGTGAAGAAAATGAACTCCATCCCAGCCAGACCCACTACAAAGTCAGTGAATTGGGATGAGTATGCTCAGAAGTTAACTTTCAGGCTTTGAACTACGATCCATTGATGCACCTATTTTTTGATCCATGGAAATGCTGCTTGGTTGAGTAGTGTGTCAGGTAAATACTGACTGATGCCATGCAGCAAGACAGGAGAATTTCCATTTCTTAATTCTTAAGAATTTCAATTTCTTAATTCCCATTTCTTTGATCTTTCACATACTTTGTGTCTGGCAAGGTAAAGTTGAAAAGATAGTGTTCAAAGTTGATTTGATAGTTCGGGAGATAGGCAAAATAAACTGTACCTGAAACTGAAATGTTAATCTTGATTTTACTGTCACAGTTGGAACAGGACAAAACTACCTAGGATTGAAGGAAGCCCTGGTATGTTCATATCTTGAGTACTTTTTGTACACACTGCTGTGAGGAGAGGTTTTTATAGCTTCAGTAGAATTTATGTTTTAGGCTTTCAGTTTTTATTGCTTGAAAATTGTGATTTATCTTACAAAAAATAAAACCGGAAAGTTCTCTGTAAACTTCATCGATGTGGCTTATCTTACATTTTCCAGAGTTGAATTTGCTTTCTTGCCAGCTTTGATTAGAATGTTGGAGGTGCCACATATGTGAGCTGTGTGTGTTCCCATGTATACACTGTATTTATCAGTATGATGGTCAGTTTTTGCAACCTAGTAAAACAGTGTTACGAGGTACTGGGTTTATAACTATGTAGGATCCTACATCAGGAGTGCATTCTCAGTCAGGGTAACAAGCAGTATTCCTGAATCGAGATTTAAATGCTGTGACAAATCTTAGCCTGTCATCAGGAGTGAATATCTGAATTTTTTTTTAAAGTCTGTATAGTAAAAAAATCCTAAATCCTGAATCAATAAAACCCTCAGAGTTGTGTTTTAAAATGTTACTATCGTTTATAAAACCACTTTGAAATATTTTTTTTGTCAATAAAAAAATCCTTTCTTTTTCTTTCTTAAGCAGAGAAAATGCATTTATAGCTTTCTTAGTAGTCAGTATTGATTTTTTTCTACACCCTCAGGATATCAGGAATGTCGTAAACCCCAAGAAAAGTAGGTCTTTCCTAAGGTTTTTCTGCACTGCTCATGAGTTAAAACCAAATGCATGCATGTGCCAAAAGGGGTTTTTGAATGTTTTAGGGAGAGTAATATTTTTCTAAAACCTTATTTGTTTTTCCTTTAAAATAAAAATGGTCTCTTTTAAGGTTGGTTGCCTAAACTGATTTTGAACAAAGAACAAGTTAATTTTTCTAATCCATACTCTACTGCGTGTCTTTGTACAGAACTTCCACCTAGTGTGAGGGGTTTGCACAAAAACTCAAGAAGAAAATACAAATCACTGAGGATCAGGAGTTTTTTTACATTTCACGCTTGTGTTTTTGAGAAGTCTCACATTCTTTTTGTTGCATTTTAAAATTATTTAGTGTCTAATAAAATACACTAAAATATTAATAGCATAAAACAGAAACTTCTAAAAATTTCATTTTAAAGATGCTTTATTCTTTTTTGAAAGAGGAGAGAATTGTTTGTATTGGATCTGAAACCCACGTCAGAGGAACATTCTTATGAGACGAATCATTAAAAAAATATTTCCAGAAGTTTTCCAACAGTAAAACATTAAATATGAGCATCTTGAGCAAAAAAAACAATGATAGGAAGATAATTAGTTAATGGTTTTAAAAGCATAGGTCTCTGCTCTGTAGACTGCATTATCAGTGTGGGTTTTTTTTGTAATCAGTAAGATTCTGATTACCTGATATTAAAAAAGAGCAATTCACAGCAGAAGTACTTGCTTGGGTTTCCAGTATATTGGTTGTTTTGTTGTTGAGCAATCCTTGCAAATCAGTACTTCTAGCCCTGCAGATTTGAGGTTCAGGCACCAAAGGTATGGATGGATGAAATTAGGAATTCTAAAAGAAATAAATTTAACAGTTTGGTGAAAGATAATATTTCAAAGCCAGATGACAACATACTAATTTTAAGAAGCAGAGACTCAGGGAATTGTTTAGGTTAGAAAGGCTGTTTTGAGATCATTGAACCCAATGCCCCTGCTCAAGCAGATCAGCTAGAGCAGGTTGCTCAGGACCACCACGTGCTGTCAGGTTTTGAATATGTGTAAGGATGGAGACTCCACAGCTTCTCTGGGGAAGCTGCTGCAGTGTTTGACCACCCTCACAATAAAAAAGTTTTTACGTGTCTTCAGATGGAATTTCATGTGGTTTAATTTTTGCCCATTGCAACTAGTCCTGTCATTGTGCAGTACTGAGAAAGAGTTTGGTTCCCATGTTTTGATGCTCTCCCATGGAGAATTAAAGAAAAATTAAAAAAAACCCCCAATTTTGCAGTACTGTATGAATATATATTAAATAAATGATTTTTTTTATATAGAGAGGATCATTATAGACTGAAGTTGCTTACATAGAAATGTAAACTTTCTTTGAATCTTCATTATAAGAAATTATATGTATTTCAAACCCACAAATCTTTAGTTCTGAACCCTCATTATTTATTAATAGGGAACACAGCCATACCTTTGGATAGTGGTAATACCAAAAGCAACTATAAATTGAATCAGTAACTTTGCTATCATCTGACTGTAAGTTGTTCATTTGAAGCAGGAACCAATTCTACTGTAAGTTTCCAGTTTCCACAGATGCAAAGGCTGGTGGAGGACTAATAATTTCTGAGGCCTTTGTGTCAAAAGCAATAGTCTCTCTGTAGCCAAATTGTTAGAACAGTTACTCAGGATCTCTTCAAGTTTTGCTTTTATTTTATTGCAGTGCCTCTTCTAATTACTTTTTTAAGAATAAGCTCCAACTTTTACCCAACTTTAAAAGCTAATGCCATAGCTTTCCCCATCTTTTTACTGAGTTAAACACGTCTGAAATACTTCTGATAGATTATAAATAGATGGACTATAAGTAGAATTTCTGTTAATTTTTGTTAACACTGTGCCTGTGCCTGACTGTAGTGTCTCATTCCTTTTAAAATACATAAAATAGTTTAAAAGTGTCATTTTTAAAATTGCATTTTGAAAACTAAGTTTACTTTAAAGATATTAAACAATAATAAATTTTCACTGCAGAATCTTCCTTATGATATAAAACTTCATGACATTTTAATTAGGAAAATAGATTATGTAACTCTATAGGACAGAGTAAATTTTCCTGGTACTGCTGCTTTGCTATACTGCATGTTTTTCTACATTGGCATACAAACGCGTTAACACTTGTCTAAATTAGATCAGCCTTAAAAGTTGGAGGAGAAAAAGAAGAGGAATGAGTTGTCTTAAATTCATAAATCTTTTTTCCACTTTCCTAATTTGCAGAGAAACACTTTAAACAGAAGTGATTTTGTAAATTGGAGGAGAAATGATTCTGTCAGGTGACTACATAATTGTTACATTTGTGTTACAGGCAAGGGAGAAGATAGCGACGTCCTCAGCATAAACGCAGATGCGTATGATAGTGACATAGAAGGCCCGTGCAATGAAGAAGATGGCCCAGATGTGCAAGAAAACACTGTCAGAAGTGAAGCTGGTCAGATAGATGACCTTCAGAAGGACATTGAGAAGAGTGTGAATGAGATACTGGGGTTGGCAGAGTCCAGCCCCAAGGAGCCCAAAGCAGCCACCTTAGCTATTCCTCCGTCACAAGATGTTCAGCCATCAGCACAGCAACTGGAGCTTCTAGAGCTTGAGATGAGGGCCAGAGCTATTAAGGCTCTGATGAAAGCTGGTGATGTGAAAAAACAGCCCTGAGAATGTTTAATTTTTAGTATTTGTTTGGAAGGATGTGATGTCTGTTCTCTTCAGTGCTAAAGTTTATTTGAGTTCCGTATGAGGTTCCTCATTCAAACCCTGTTGTGTGTCCTGACCCATGGCTTAAGCCGTTGATAGTTGGTTTCATTACCCTTAGTGCACTGCTTCCATGACATGAACAGAGTGGTTTGATGCTTCACTGAGGTCAGTCTCTTTGTGCTGGTTTATCTCCTCAAGGAGTCACACAATATATAATGCTATGCCAGGAACATGGTGCCTTCCAGAAAGATTAGGAAAACCAAGTTCTTTATAACCCCATGGTTAGAAATTATCAGCTATTTTATTTATTAGCAACTTGATAAAGTACTTGAGAAACTTGATTTATATGTACTTCATTAAAAATACCATTTTTAAGAGGTCTTTTGTTGTGTGACTGCCTTTAGCAGTCTGTGATGGGATTTGAGATTGCTTATTTCTCCTTGGGGCCCAGCTTGTCATAATGTAGCTATTCTAGTTAAAATGAATGATGATTCACTTAAAAGCATACTTAATTTTTATCAAGTTGAATTCCTAAAGGGAGGGATTTTTTGATTTCAAATAAACAGTTGAACCATGTTATATTCAGAGTTATGAAAGTGCCTGAAAGTGACAAATACCAGAGTTTTTATACTGTTGGTTCATGTAATTTTGTCACTCTGCTGTTTATCTTCTATGTCGTAACTGAAATAAATAATGCAGAGTTTGTTCTTGACTGTGAAGCTTTTTTCTTGAATATTTGGTATAGTATTTAGGGCCATGCAGCAAATCCGACTATTTAAAAGACCTTGAGATTTAACTGATGTACTCATTTCATATCCCCTGTAAATCGGAAAATCCACTTAATTTCAGTGTGTATATATATATATATATATTTTTTTTTTTTTTAGAAAAGGCATTTATTTATAAGGTTTTAAAGTAATATTTCTACTTTTATCCATTTAAAGGGTATTTCTTTGGAAGTAAACTGTATTGTGGGATTAATTTTCCTGTCTGTGATTTCTTACAATTAAAATAATTCTGATTTTGTTTAGAATTAGTGCTCGTTTTATACTTGGCTGCTAAGCAAATACATATTAAAATATTAGTGTTTTTGTTGGGTTTTTTTTACATACACACACAAATTAATTTTTTTTTATGGTATAAAGTTTACGAGTGTGGTCCTTGTTAAATAAAATGATGCATGGAATATTGTTGTCACTGAAATTGGGAAATAAACTCCTTAACACCAACGTAGCCTTAAGAAGCAGGCACTTTACTACGGCGCCGGATGCACGGGGGATCGCTCCGCCTGCCATGTGTACTGACTTGTCTCTCCACAAAAGCTTTATTCCATCAAAATATGCGTATTCTTTACTTTTCCAAGAAGTCATTAACATGATTCATTACATTTCCAGGAATTCATTACTATATGCAAATGTCCTTTGCACATGCACACTTCCTATCTCTGATGGTCGTCATCACAGTGTCCTTTGGTTGTACTTTTCCTTTGCCTGCGTTTGGTTCTTTCCTGGGCCTGTCTCCAGCACTTCTGTCTACCTTGTCCCCAGGACTTGGCTCAACACGTTCTCTTGTCACATCCCAGTGGTCAGTAAAACAAAGAGTCTTAATGCTTCTATGAACACTAAGGCAATAAATTTCAATTTCTGAAACTCGATAACGAAGATGCATTGTTCTTCACTTCAGTGCTAAGTTAATGATTAGAACAGACCTGGGACTTTACAGTCTCTTCTTGGTGAGGTTTCTGTGATTACCTAGTTCTGATTTAACAATCCTAACTTATACATTATGCTTTACAGTTTTCTACTTCTTAATTAAACCACATTCTTCTATATAATCAAATTTTGATTACTTTATCAGAGTACTTGCAGCATTGTTAATCCTGATTTTTCCCTTGGTTGTTACTTTTAAAGCAAATTAGATACTTTGCAACAGTAGCATAGATAATTTCCACATGCTATTTTGTAGTATTACTGCAGACCTTGTTCAAGTATTATATCTTGAATATTTTTGCAAGGTTTATAATTTTTATCCCTTTATTCTTTTTTTTTTTTTCCCTTTACTCTCTCTTTTCCCCATTTTCCCCTCCCTTTTAATCACTTTTCTACCCTTTTCCCTGTCTTTATTGGTAGTCAAATTGTCTTTAGTAGCAATCTTCTTATATATTTCTTAAAGTGTGATTGATTTCCTCTAGAATCAACAGTATTGTGAGTAAAATGGTAGCAGAATAGTGCAGTGTAAATTTGATTATAAACTAAAACCTTCATTACGTACAGCTGAGAAAATTATAGTGTGCATTCAGTAAGTGATGGCAGTGACCTGAGGAAATTTCATCTAACTCTAATCAGTTACCCACAGCAACAACATTTTTCTATTATTTTTTAACAAATGGAGGATGTAAGTTAGTATATCCGTATATATCCAATTCAAAAGGTAACTTAACTGTCTGGGAACACGTGTACGTTGTCTTCAGTTAATTTCATTTAGCTGTTTGGTGAACTTGTGATTTATTTGAGTACAGAAAAGCAAAAGCAGATAATTAGAAAAAGTTGATTGACAAAATCTAGATGTGCTGTCTTGTTCTTTGTAAAGTCATAGGCTAGTGGAACTATGTTAGACTGTAAAAACAAGTTTTACTGCTGCTATACTTGGGTCCTTAAGGCACTGAATACCTCACTGCTTGCTGTGGAAACAAAAAAGCTCACCTGCAAGGACATTTTCATCCTAGTCCTGCTGTGCAACATTATGTACCTCAACCAACAGGAAATTTGTTCCTTTTTGTTTCCCTCTCTTCTTTCATGTCAAGATTCATTTGCCAGTTCTACAATCTGCCATAGCATTGATGAGGCTTGCAAAATCACCAGCAATATGAATAAACAAAAATCAGTCCTTGATAATGAAGAAAAATGTACAGTACAGTAATAGTTGATTGATAGGATCAGTGTTTACAGATGTGTATCTTTCCTTTTTTTACTTGTACTCCCAACACTTGCTGTTTTACCCCCTGCAGAGCTGATGCCTTGCTGACTCCGTACTCCTGCAGTGCAGCTCCCGTGTATTTCTGCCAGCTGCTGAACAGCAAAGGGTTACTTCATGCAGAAGCCGTGCCTTGGTGAGGTGTAACTTAGGGTGTCTTAGGAAAGCTGAATGTAAATCACATTTAATTAGAAATACATTTCCTATGCCGCCAGAAGAACTGATACAGGTGAGTGTACAAAGTCCATTCAGTGGTGTCGCAGAACAATGCATTTGCAGTTGTTTGGCAACAAGGAGATACTCCTGGAAGTGATGATAAACTAGAACTTAGTTCTACTGACCACTTGCTGGAAGTATATGGCATTTATTGCTGGACTGAGCTTCATTTTCTGTTTGGTTTTCCAGGTCACCTTGAGAAGTTCACATTTTGTAGTGTGTTGAAGTGTCAAAGGTTATTATTTCAAGGTCTATATCAAGAAATAGGATATGCTAACTCTACTATGTAGTGTGATAAAGATGAAACAGGTTTCCTATGCATATGACAGAAGATTTGTAATTGCAGCCTAATTAAATTTGAAATTAAAAGAGGAGAATTATTCCGAGAAAATTAAATTAAGTTGTTTACGAAAATAAAAAAATATCTCTCAAAAGAGACACTTCAGGTAACTGATTACATGAAGTGCTGATTCATTTTTAGGATATTGTACTATTACTGCTTAGATTAAGGCTCAGCTGCTTAGGATCAGCTAAATTATGTGGGTTCCTGCATCGATTTGTGCACAGTTAAAAATATCCAGTATATTTAAAATATCTATTATACAACTTTTTGTTGTTCACTTTTAAATATCTCTTTGATTTTTTTTCCTTGAAAAATAGATTTAATATTTCACTTGAAGGAAGAGGCAATTTGTATGTAAAATGCAGTCATGAATTATTTATGAAACCTTAAAATAATTTTACTGGTTTTTGATCAACCACTTTGTTGGGAAAAAAATGTTATGCATTGAGTGTTGGTCAGCATGAGGAAAAAGATCCTGATTATATTCTGGACTGCAACAGAAATATTCTTTAATGAATTTTGTCTGTCCTTATAGATGAAGCGCAGTGCTTTTTTGAGGAGGAGGCTTGATTGTGTTTGTATTAGGTAACTAAAAAGGCGTGACTCCCCAGAGAGCCAAAAGTATCTATTATTTCTCTTCAGAGGTTTTGATGTTATTTTTTATGGTGATTTCATAGAGAATAATAATTAGACTTTAAGATGCCACT
This sequence comes from Antrostomus carolinensis, assembly GCF_000700745.2. Lineage (NCBI taxonomy): Eukaryota > Metazoa > Chordata > Aves > Caprimulgiformes > Caprimulgidae > Antrostomus > Antrostomus carolinensis. Next base: position 27,308 of record NW_010299018.1, on the reverse strand, counting down.
TTTCAGAGACAAATCACAAGTATTCCCTCAGAAAAGAATTAGTTCTGTTTGTAACACTCTTCATTACGGTATTTGCTCTCAAAATTATTTTGCCTAAGAGAGTTCCTTGTGTAGCTTTTTTTTTTTTTTTCCTTTTTTTAAAGCTATGTTACAAAATATGTTCTTTACTGTTTAAAATTATTTTAATTATTAAGCCCAGTGAATGGAAGTTTTGATCACTGACTTCAGATTGCTTTGAAGTACACACAAAGGTAGCATGTGGGGAATCAAATCATCTGTGTGGCAGGTTTAAGATGCTGCTGTCCTAACTGGATACTGTTGTAATGCCACATTAAACGTGAGCAGTGTGGCACTGTGTGGTCAACCTCACCCAGTGAGGCACTGGATCACTTTCCTGCAGCGCTGTCTGTATTTGAGGGAGCACGGTTTCAAGAACAGCAGCCATCGTGGAGGAGCCCTGTAATGGGACAAGAAGTCTGTCTCTTCACCAGCTGTTTCCTTACACAGACACAGATTTAAAGATCATGGGCGGTTGCTTGGTTATTACTACTATTTTTTAAATATTAGTCGACAAAAGCAGTTGTCTTAATTACTTCATTTAGATCTGTGGATAAAGCATGTCAGTCAGGGGTTTTCTAAAAAACAGCATAGTAATATGGTGTTTTACGTGCCCATCTTAAAAGCACTGATTTAGCTTTATGAGATCAGTGCCACTGGTAAATGTGCCTTTTTCACAGAAGATAATTGATGATTAATTGTGAAATAGGTGCTTTAGTGAGGAAGAGAGATGAGGTGGTTAACTGATGCAGAAACAAAGAACAGCAGCATAACTTTAGTAGCATAGACACAAAATTAAGAACTGATTATGAAATCCTGCAATTTAGTCTCAGTAATATATACTTTCATGTTTATTGCTAAGTCAATCTGCAGTATATGGGGAGAAAAAAAAAAAAACTTGTTCACCTTATGGCTAATGTATGTGTTAAAATACTGGATTTTTTCTTTTTTTTTTGGTCAAATCTTATGTTTCATGGGCCTTTCTTGGCATTAATATTAAAATATGTAAACAGAATACATAAAAGGTAAAGAAAAATCTGAAGCTTGTAAAAAGGTTTAGCCACATCAAACTGTCTCTGTAGTCAGACAGGGAAAGACCCCAAAAGCATAAATGTAAATATTGCATGGTTTTTAAATTGTAGAGCACAAGTAACCGTCTCTGTTGGAAAAAAAGGCGCGTGTTCGTTCAGTGCATCATTGCTTTCTTAAGTACATGGGAAAATGTCCTTTTTCGTGGGGTCTGTCTTGATTATTGTCAGACTCAAAACTGAGTTTTCCTCTTTTGTATCTAATGGTTCTGCAAAGTTATTCGAGATGAGTATTTTACACTGTGAATTGTCAAATCTATGATGTTGCATCACATCTTCCATTTTCTGACTCTGGTCAATCTTACAAAATCTCAGTTTTTCCTTCCTGGAATACTGTGTGCAGTTCTGCGTGTCTGTATTGAAAACATATCTATTGGGAGTGCAACAAATGCAGACAAAGACTTCTAAGGTCACCAGAGGAACAGAGGACATGAGACATGACTAGAAAAGTTTGTTTTGTCCAAGCATGTTGGAACTTGCCTGTAAAGACAGGCAGAAATAGAGTAATGGGAAAGATATTCAAGCTGAATATGAATATTGGTGGGGAACTATGTATACATTTTCGTTGGGTTGCTTGTTCCCAGGCTGCTTCCTTGTCTCCTCCCTGTTGTGGAGGCAGTATTTTTGTCTGTTGGGCAGCTAGTGTTTACATGAGTATGTAGAGAACCACATCAAGAAGCTCATTTGAGCAGGTAATCCTGTCCATTTGCTCCTCACAACCTGGATGGTTATCATGATCGAATTTGCTGTGTTGGTACAACAGAATGAGCAGTGAAAATCTAACTGCTGAAAATCACACCGGCTTATCTCACATGAGTGGTACCCAGATTCTTCCAGTCCTTGAGATATGAGGCATCAGAATTGAGGTGCATGATTAAGGTGCATAGCTTGTGTCAGAAACAGTGTGTCCAGCAGGAGTAGAGAAGTCATCCTGCCCCTGTATTCAGCATTGGTGAGGTTGCACCTTGAATACTGTGTTCAGTTTTGGGCCCCTCACTACAAGAAGGACATTGAGGCACTGGAGTGTGTCCAGAGAAGGGCAACAAAGCTGGTGAAGGGGCTGGAGAACAAGTCTGATGAGGAGTGGCTGAGGGAACTGGGGTTGTTTAGCCTGGAGGAGGCTGAGGGGTGACCTAATTGCTGCCTTCAACTACCTGAAAAGAGGGTGTAGTGAGGCAGGTGTGAGTCTTTTCTCCCAGGTAACAAGTGGTAGAACAAGAGGGAATGGCCTTAAGTTGTGCCAAGGGAGGTTCAGATCAGATATCAGGAAAAATGTCTTCACTGAAAGGGTTCTCAGGCACTGGAACGGGCTGCCCAGGGAGGTGGTTGAGTCACTGTTCCTGGATGTGTTTAAGAGACGGGTAGATGGGGTGCTTGGAGATATGGTTTAGTAGTGGACAGGTATGGTTGGGCTTGATGATCTCAAAGGTCTTTTCCAACTAAGCAGTTCTATGATTCTATGCTGTAATTGTCTTTCTCAAGTGACACAGATCTTCATTCAAAAATGGTAGCTGAATTGCTCCAAATTTAAACTGTTGTAGCTATAAAATTTGCCAGTCTATGTACTTCTGATTATTGCTATGTTTTTTTTAAGCAAAGTCTCTTTATTTGTTACCTTGTGTAGTCTGGTTAATGTTGCATAATTGAATGGAAATTAAACTTTCGAATTACATCCACACTAGGGGGCTGTGTTGCTTTAACAATGTCCGTTTCAAAGAGCTATATAGTAAGAGCAGAACCCAAACTGTATAAACAAGTCGACTTTTCCCTACATTAAAAAAAGGGGATGGGAACAGAATAGTAAAGGAGAATGACTTGCAATTTAGACAAATATAAGGTAGGAAAAAAAGAAATTTTGTCATATGTATCCTTAGATGAAGTGTTGAAGTTTAAGGAGGAAGCGATGCTCTCGTTGTCTTGAGATGAGTGGAAAGCCTGAGACCAGCACCCTGGTTACTTCAGTTCTGATGTGGCACTTCAGACCTAGGATGCATAACCCAGTTTGCTGGAATTTAGGACAGGTAGGTTGCTCTTCATCACGATTTAGCAACCATAGCATTTTCTCCTATGTAAAGGAGAATTCCTATACACTGCATATCCCAGTGCTTCTGCATTAGTGTCCTCTTTTTGGCTGCACCAGTTCCTGTATCACTACAGGTTGTAGGATTGCTTTGTTACAAATACAGGTGCTCCTTAAACTCACTTTTTAGGAAGCTGTCTGCTGTATATCCGAAGCAGAATTAAGATTAATTGTTTGATATCTTCTCCAACTTGCTTTCCAGGCATCATCAGGACATTAACATAGAGTTATACTGAAACTTGAGTGGATGCAGTATTGGAAAATTAACCGAAGGAACCCCCTGCCATTGTAAAGGCAGGTAATGCCTTTTCTATCTTAAATTTCTACTAACTCTTTCAAATACTCAGTGGATCTAAGAAGCTCTATTAATAGATTGCGTTCTTGTTTAACTGTGTAAAAAGGGATATTTTTAAAGAAATAGGTTTCTCATGGAATTTATCTTTGTACTAAAATGCCATAGAGCTACTAATATTGTTCCCAGGAAGTTAAAATAGGTAGCATCTACCATAGCAGGGCCTTATTTAGACAACCAAAGTTCCCTTTAAATTCTGGAGCCTATTCTTTCATATTGCGTGGACACCTCTGAAGAGCTAGAACCCACTAATAGAAAGAGTTAGGTATCAGGATTTAGGTAGAATTTAAGTCATTCAAATATGCCTCTTCTTGACAAATATCGGTGTCAGGTCACATAATACCAGCGCTTCATCGGTTGTTTCCCTAACTGATCTGCATATTGTTTTCAAAAATACAATTGTCTTGTCTGCTTTGCAGGAGAGCCTGTTGCAACAATTTTTGTGCTTTCATTGTTTTAAGAGTATGCCTCTATACATGTCTTGGCATGATGATGTTTATCATCTGTAAATTACAAATTTGGTGAAATAAACTGATAGAGGAATTGGTAGATGATAGTTTTACTAAATCTTCAGTCAGTAAATCTTGGTCCTGTAGCAAAAATAATGAAGCTCTGCAGGCATCTATATCTGTTTGCAGGCTAGGGTCATTCCAGTGTGGTGAATCCTGTTCCTTGCACTTATGCTACATTGGGATGTTTTAATAAAAATATTGGCTGTCTCAGAGCTGAGGAATGAAATTTACTGATTTTTATTGTCTCATGAAAAGTAACACATCAAAAATATGAATGAGTGAAATGCTTTTTAGGGGACCAGTTTTTGAAAATACTGCCATGGCCCTAAATTAACATTGCAATTTGTATGGGGAAGCCGTGCCATAAAGATGATTAGGGCCACAAAGATGATGAGGGGCCTGGAGCACCTCCCATATGAGGAAAGGCTGGGAGAGCTCAGGCTCTTCAGCCTGGAGAAGAGAAGAATGAGAGGGGATCTTATCAATGTCTATAAATATCTGAAGTGTGGGGGCCAAATGGATGGGGTCGGGCTCTTTTTGGTGGTGCCCAGTGACAGGACAAGGGGCAATGGGCAAAAACTGGAACGCAGGAAGTTCCATATAAACTTAAGGAAAAACTTCTTTACTGTGAGGGTGATGGAGCACTGGGACAGGCTGCCCAGGGAGGTTGTGGAGTCTCCATCTCTGGAGATGTTCAAAACCTGCCTGGACACTTTCCTGTGCAACCAGCTGTAGGGAACCTGCTTTGGCAGGTGGGTTGGACTAGATGATCTCCTGAGGTCCCTTCCAACCCCTGCCCTTCTGTGATTCTGTGATAAACAACAGAGAGGGAGAACAAGGAGCCCCTGGGCCCCTAATTATACCTTCACTCACTGTAGGAAAAAGGTAATGTTGCCAGTGTTGTTCACTAAATATCAACAGGTCAAAGGGAATGAACTTAACTGAAGTGAGAGTGTCGCCAGTGAAGGGTGGCAGTTCCTAAAGCTGTTGGGGTATAATACCTGCTTGTCACTGAAAACTGGAATCAGAGTCAGGAATCAGTGAGCAGTGTTTGACATGATCGACACGTACACCTGGTTAGAATTGCAATTCAGACTATCCCTTTAATGTTGGAAAAGGGTCTTGACTAGAGTAACTTTAATTTATTGTTACTTCATCAATGATACATATTAAGCAAATGTCTAAATGCCAAACTTGCTATGGACCAGTAGATTTTATATTTTTATTATTTATGTTTTATATTTATATTTGTAAGGAAGGCTTTACATATTGATTGTACCGTTAAGCAAAGAACAGTGAATCTGTTAATGAGGAACAAAAATTCTGTTATCTACCTTTACCATGTCTTAAACAAAGGACATGGGTGCAGGAGGAAAGGCAGTACTGAAATGTATGTGAGTTTTTTTGTACATCTGTGATTATTTTGTAAGATGGCATATACATTTACTACTAATGTTATAAATGATATACATGCCCATATATAAAAATTAGGTGTTTAATTCCTTATTCCTTTGTATGCAAAAGGGAGAAAATGTTTGCTCTTTGCAGCTCCCTGTATTTTTATTGATAAAATGTTGTAATCAACACTTTGTCTCACTACTTCATTTCATTTTTTTTTTAATGTGTATCTCAGTGGGGAACTCTAAATTGTACTTTCATAATGTCCTCCCTTTCTGCTAACTTTTATCTTTAGCTACTGAAGAAGATTAATAATCCCCACACCTTAGCTGCAGAAGTTTAATAAACAAAGCTTAATTAAAACAAGAGAAGCACAATAAACCCAAAGGGTTCTGCTTTAGCACTGCAGATTCGTGTCATTTTTCTTGTTTGTTGTGTGTTTTTAAAACTTGGGGTGGGGGAAGGGCTGGAAGAAAACTTCAGGTTTTTATATTTAATTGAACTAACAGCATGTGCTGACAAGTAATAAATAACAGCGACACAGAGTGACTAAATAAATTGGTTTCCTCAAGCAATGATTCATTCGCTCTCTTTCATTGCCATCAGGTTAACAGACAGCTTCTTGTCAGCCTACAGGAGAAATATTTGATAGTGTAACAACCTCCTTTCCATTCCAGCCATAGCAGCCTTTTAAATGCATTGAATTAATATAAGTACAAATGCAGCAATTAAACAAAATTTGGGCTGCTCATTGACTTACAAAAAAAAAAAAATCCCTGCAGAATCAGTTATCAAGAAAGCATCTTGCAGTGATTCAGTGCACTTTGCAGGAAGGAAACACTGCTAATAGGCAAGGTTCTTGTACTTTTGCAGAAAAAGGATTGTTAGTATTGAATCATTGATAAAGTCCCTAATCTTAGCAGGCTTCTGCTAAGCACTTGTCATTCAAGAATAGGATAAATACAGACCATGTTCTTGCAAAAATCCTTTGCTGTCAGACCTATAGCCCCTTATGAAACAGATTAGTCAGTTCTTTAAGTGTGCACCATTTGAAATATTTTCTAGTAGCTTAATGATTGCGTGGTTTTGCTAACCTTACATGGGGTCATTGCTATGGAGACTGGAAAACAAGAAACTAAACAGAAAACCAAAAAAATAGCTTTTCCGACCTTCCCATCACATAGTCCAACAGCAGGATGAGAGAGTAGCCTCGGATAGATACTACCAGAGTGAAATTGATGGGGTTGCTGTCGCCTGCACATATAATTCAGACTGAAGAACTGTGGTCTGTGCTGATACTGTGGATAGATACTACCAGAGTGAAATTGATGGGGCTGCTGTTGCCTGCACATATAATTCAGACTGAAGAAGTCATTGCGGTCATTGTGCTGATACTCTGCTCATTTCTTCAACTGGTTTCCTTTCAGGATTTTGGGTCTGAAGAGCCCAGCTGGTCAAAAGACCATTTCCATTCAAGATACTTGGGGCAGCTGGAAGAATATGCTTACGGCAGGCTCCTTGTTGCATGGCTCTGTTAGGAACCTTACGCTGACCATCTGCTTGGCATGGTACACAACTGATGTGGTGCTGCATGGTGTCCCAAACAGCTCAGCCTCTGACCCACCAGGCACCCATGCAGTACTTAGGAAACATTAATGAAAAGGAGGGAATTAAAATGTACTAGGCTTTTTACATATAATGTAAAAATCTTGCAATTTGGCTGCTTAAGTGTTATGAAAGGCATTTGCAATGCCTGGAAGTCATCCTCACCAGAAACCATGCCTTCTAGGAATTAATATATTCTGATGAGCTGTAGAGTTTCCCTTGTCAGATCTCTCTTCTCCACCCTCTTTCCATACTAATGCCCCCTAATGTAACTAAAGCGACATCAAACATAGTCTATAACACCAAGAGAAACATTTGCTAGTTATTTTCTATGTCTTTTAAAAGAGTGAAGCTGCTTTGATCAGGAAATACACTCCTGATCACTCTGAAAACTCACTGTAATATGTTCTTAGTGCAACTATGGTATTAGGACAGGTGCTGACTGTAGATTCTGCTTCTAGCTTGGCACCAGACCTGCATGCAGTATTGATATTCTTTATTATTTATGCCATTTGTCCCAAATTACTGTGCTTTATACCTACAAGTATTGTTAGTGCATTTTCAGCTAATTATTGTTCTCTTCTGTTGTGTTTGTACTAATTAGAAATAAATGTTAACCATGTACAGGCTGTTATCTGTCTCTGTCATTTATCTAACCTTCTGATTCATCTTTCTATTCAGTTGTCATGGAGCTGTAAAGCATGGTTCTGCCCTGCACAGCATTGTTTTAAGTCCAGGACACAATAAAGGACTTCTCTGCATGTGCATCCAGAGTCAGGTATGCTCCTGTTACACCTTGAGAACAACCCCAAGTTATACACCTCTAATGGCACTGGCCAGTGGCAATCAAGTGGTGTAACACCTTCTCAACACAGAGACATCCTGCCCCACATAAATTTCCTTCTCGTCATGTGCTGCAAAATTTTAGACCTAAGGCCTGATTTGCTGTTGATATCTGTTTTTGTTAACCCTTCAGAGCTATCACAAAAAAAGCCAGAATTAATTGAATTAGTGCAAGTCTCTCTTTTTTCACTTTTCCATATAATATCAGCTTATAGTTGTCCCCTGTGCAACTCCATACTTTTGTTGCCTTTGAACTTAGCTTTGTTTCCTCCATAGACTCTCTTCCTACACTTTATTTTTTCATCTTCTCAGTCAATGACTGATACTCATCTTTCGTTTTTTTGATCAGAAAAAACTCTGTCCTGTGTTGATCCTCTTTTAAAAAGAAATGTTATTCAGCCCTGAAGGTTCCCAGAATTTGGTTCCCAAATGCCACCTATGATTGAGCTTACTTACATTTGGTTGAGACTAGAGAACTTCCACAAATTAAATAATTATGTTCATTTTTTAAAATGTCCACGTTTTTTCTTTCTGAGACTTTCTTTGTCTCAGTCATTAGATCCTGTAATACTTTCTCCTGGCAGACTGAAGAGCCCTCTGTTAGCAGGTTTGTGCTTCCTAAGTGGTACTTAAGGACTGTGATCAATGCATACACTAACCTGCTTCTAATGAGGTAAAAAGACTGAGCTCCTTAAAATCTTCCTGCACTGCAACTTTTCCGGTTACTTAATTATTCCTTAATTAGGTCTTCCATGAATCCTCTCCAGCATTCTGATGTCCTCCTTGAACTGAGAGTATTGGGTCATCATAAGATACTAAAGACCAGCAGGGACCTCGGGTGGTCTCCACTCCAACCTCCTGCCCAGAGCACGCTCAGCCAGGAGTCAGACCAGCACTCAGGGCTGGAAACCTTCCAAGGAGGGGGTGGCACCACCTCCCTAGGCTAAGCCCCACTTCCCAGCTGTCCCCATGGGGGAAGAGCTTTCCCTTATCTCCAGCCTCTCTGGCCCTGCTGAGCTGCCTGCCCACCAGGACCAAGGGGTTTCTCCCCAAAGCTGTTCCCAGCCCCACCAGCATCACTGCTGGGACTCTGCCTGCCTGGGACAGAGCTGCATGGTGCTCCTGCCCCAAGCACCTGGTAGACTTTTCCTCCTGCTGATTTTGGTCACTCTGGCAGGGACATCAGGGCTAGCAAGATTATTTTATTATAATTGGCACTCATGCCAATTAGAGAGTGTATCTCCTTTCTCCACTCCTTCATAATTTATTGGTTTTACTGCTCAGGCATCTCTTCCTGCAGCAGTGCCCCATGTTCTGAATTACAGCTGACCTGGATGTGGGATCCCCAGGATTTTTTGTCAGCTCTTTGATCTTACTTTTGGGTGCCTATGGTGAAAAAACTCACTTCACCTAATTTCAGCCTTTTCATTTAGCATGAATGAGAATCTTAACGACCTGCCCTGTGGAGCAGGACAATCCTATGACCTCCTTTACTGAAGCGTAGATCTAAAGTTCAGTCCACAAAGCTACTCAGGCATTGTCATACTGACTATTAGAGTGAGTACCTTTTTTAGCTACTGCTCTGAGTTAAGCTTAAGGTTCCTACCTTACTCCCTGTTTTCCCAATAAAATTGGCATCAGACATCTTCTTCTCTGTTCCTTGTGTGATCGCTTGCTCTGTTCTCAGTCTAGTGTTTGGTAACAGTGGAGGTACCTCTATCCTATTTTTGAGTGAAAACTGATGCTCTTTTATGGGCAAACTAATAATCTGTAAAAATTCTTGTTTCAGCACATTAATTTTGGTCCTGCAGACTTACCTCCAAGGCTAGAGCTGTTGTGCAGTTACAGTAAATACTCATGCAGTTTTTGTGAAGACAGAACTTTCACAGGGCAGTTGTCTCTGCACTCATGTTCAAATTAGGTTTTCTTTTTTTTTTTTTTTTTTTTTTTTTTCACATTTTCTGCAGCTGTTTATGATGCTTCCTTGCTCCTCTCTCTCTGGTTTTAGGTTGTGGCTCAGTCTACCTGTGAAGGTTTCTGCTAGAAGTGTTTTGCTCTCTTTGACCACCCTATATGCTGTTCCAGATAAGTAGAAATTTAGCTTTTGTTTTTAAAAGTACAGCCAGTTCTTGGGGTAATCCTGAGGTTTACATGGAGGAAAACAACTACAAATAGCATCCTTATCTGCCAGATATTTCCCTGACCCTGTCCTCTTATACCCTTTCTCTGTCTCCCTTTTCTGCTCATGAAGCACAGCCTAGTTTTAATGAGCCCCCCTCTGTTAATGGGAACAGAAAGGATTTCTGTTATTCACAGCCAACAAGTGTTTTATTGGTAGCAGCTAGAAGTTGTTAACATACTTTTTTTTTTTTAAAAAAGTATTGAACAGGTGCTTTAAATCTTTTACAAAAAGAAGGAGGGAGGATATATTATGTTATACAGAGAATTGGTTGGTTTTGTGATTATTAAATCAAATGAAGTTTGTAATCCGATTTCTTGGTGTTTTGATATAATGTTTTCCTTAAAACTGACAAAATCCAATATGTGTTTACCTTTGGAAAAATATAATTTTATAAGTTGTTAGGGCAATAGAGCTTCTCTTAAAATCAAGTATAGAAAGTTTTTTTCTGCAGTAGAAGGCTACCTGACAGTATTCAAAACACATTTCAGCACCCAGATGGTGCAAAATTCCAAGCTAAGAGAAAAGCTGGTCATGAAGTGCGTAAGTAATGAATAACGTTAAAAATGTCTTCCTTATTGAAGGGTCTATGTTGCTACTAGTGAAGAATGGAAAAGTGAGGGAGTGTTTACAGCAGCTTGGCACCCTCCTTTTTGAAGAACCACATGCTTGACATTAGAGTCTTTGTGTTATGTCACCCCAGTGTAGCATGTTCTCTTATTCCAGGAGAGCACACATATTTCCAAATGACTGGCCTGTCATTCTCCATCCTATATACATGACATGCATTTACACATTATTAAATAAAAATTAAAAAGAATTGCCTGAACAGTGTTGTGCCTGTTATACCTTATGGTGATCTGACCCAACATTTCCTATTCATTTGATGTATTTTTGTTATTGAAAACATTTATTTTGCTAACACTGCTAATGAATGCACTGATGTCATATGTGGATACAATTTGCAGGGACCATCTGCAAAGAATCAGGAACAGCTCTCTAAACTTATTAGACTGCCTAAATTCGTATGATAATCATAGTTGCAAAATTTAATTGAGGGGGGATTCCTTTTGTAAAGTTTTAGATCTGCTGTTATTGCAGACCTGCAAGTTTTTCTGACTCAGAAATGCATCAAAATTGTTGGGTTGTGATGGTTTTACCATGTATAATAGGCTGTTTCCATGTGAATAAAGAGAGGTAAAAGCATCCTGTTACTATTTCCTGTGTGTACATATATGTGCAACATGTATGTATGTATGTACATAAATAAGAAGCTTTTTTTTTTTGGGGGGGGGGGGGGGGGGTTGTGGGGGGGGTGGTTTCTGGTTTTTTTTTAACCAGCAGATGGAGGTAAGAAAGGCCATCTCTGAGAAAGCAAAAAACTGAAAAACAATATGGGAGACTGGATGGGTGGGGTATCTGCATAGAAATTCTTAGAAGAAAAATCAGACATAAATTGTGACAAGTATTGATTAAATCAGTGGCTGTCAACATTTTTCTCAACTAAACATTTCATTCCATGAAAAAACACTGCCAGAGGACATGAAGGCTGAATGAACTCATTCAGCAAGTGTGCCTGAACTAAATGGTTTTTAGGAAACAGGGTTCTCTTCTGAAACCCTGCCTTTTGGTCAGGTAGTCAGTGGGCATTGTAGATTCCATGTTTTTTCCTAGCTGCTTAATACAAGTCTCTTTATAGCTGTAGTAGTGGGGTGAGACAGAAGAATATATAAGGTATTACAACGGACTTGGTGGACATTTTACTTTCTCCATTTGTAAGTGAAAAAATTCTAAGTAAGGGCAGGAATGAAGTTTGCTTATATATTTTTGATAGGAGGACATGGGCAAAGTAGAATATATTTCTTTAGTAATAAAATAATTTTATGCCACACAAATTCATGCCTAACTTTTTAAGAGCTAATGAAAGATTAAAACAGTGCTCAAGCTTTTCTGAGAGGATGAATTTCTCCCCTGGTGTAGAGATTATGTTATGGCATCATCCTGCAGCAGAGCTCCAGGTAGTATATCCTGGGCAGAGCAGTGGCTGTGGTCCTTCTGCTGCTCTGAAGCATCCCATACCTGGAAAGCCAGGCTCAGCACTTTGTAGCAGGCCTGATAAGCTGGTCAGTGAGCTAAGGGGATTCTGAGGTACATGAGATTTTCCCTTCTGACAGGGCTGCTTTTAACCCAGGTCCTCCTCGAAGGCCGGTTCAGCCTTGCTGAACAATTGTGCCAGTGTAACTGAGCGACGGCACAGGGGGGAAGAATAAGACCCAACATCTGGGGCAGAAACTCCTTAAACTGACATTTCTTCTGAGACAAAAAACCTATGAAACTGTGTTCTAATGTTGGCAAAGCTCTCTAAATACACATGTACTTCACAGAACATATACAACATGTCTTACCCGAGCTTTTTTTGCAGGAATTTAGTCCCTTTCTTGCATGCATCATTTCTATAACATACCAAGTTGCTAAATTATGGGTAAAGTTCCTGAAGTAATTCTTTGCTAGGCTGACCCGAGTGATAAAAGAAACAAAGTCATTTCTGTGAAAACTTTGACATTGTTGAGGTCCTTGGAAAATTATACTCCTGGCCATGCATTAACTGGGTTAAGTCTTGGTAAAATTTGCATCACAGTCTGAAAGTGTCTCTTGAAGGACCTGACTGTTCTTTTCCATTAACCAAAAATGGCAGCAATGGAAATGGAAGTAACAACAGGAAGAGAAAAATGGGGAGAAGAGGAGGCAGGTGGCTGGGACCCACAGATGTTGAACTGCATAAAGAGGTGTTATAAGCACACTGGCCAGCCCTGCAGAAGGAGTGGGGAGATTTCATCCAGCATCCAGCAGTGGATGGCCTGTGCAAGCTGGCTCCGAGCACAGGCTGTACATTAGGCACCTCTGAGTCATTCCTGGCCAGGGCAGCAGAACACAGGATTTAGGCAATTCACAGTTTGTAGCTGGAAAATGCATGTGTACCTTGATTGGGAGCCTGTCCGAGCCTTGCAATGCTATGCCTGAGGGGCTTCATTGTACTGCTGCACGATGCACTCAACGACATTGTTGGCTCTATATGTAGTGTTGCTCCTGAAGCATTAACAATCAAAATGAAGTTGTATTTTTATCAGAAATATCACAGGAATTAGCATATAGACAAATGCAGGCGAAAGACAAAACCTGTACAAGCTGTATTGCTTCTGATATAATTTTCTTGAATGAATTGACTTCAAACTCCAATACTGGGGCTATGTCTGAACCTGGGTTCCCTCACCAGGTCTGATCCTGACCTCTACCCACAGGCCAACATCCTGGCCCAGCTTCACCCTTCCCTGTCCCCGGGGAGGTGCCTGCTGCCCCGGACTGTAGCTGCCCCCCTGCCCCTGGCAATCTGGCTCCATGGTGGGGCAATGGGAAGGTCCTTGCTGCCAGGTCCTTGTTGCCAGGTCCTGCCCTGCCAGTCCCAGGGGAGACCCCGATTCTCCCATCCCGAGCAGGCCGTGGCCCCCGTGGCATCCTGGCAAAGGTGATTTTTTAACTTTTGCTTTCTTTTCCTCTTTCAGTGACTTCAGTCAAAATGTCTTCTTCCCACTAATAAGTCTGGTATCAGTCCACCCATGACTACATTAACTGAGGTCACTTCTCAGGTCTTTGTGGTGGCACATGTGCAGCCCAGGAAAGCCTGTGACCCTGGGTTCACTGCCCCACAGAAATGTGGCATATAAGGAGCTTTGTACTAAATCAGTCTCTTGGGAAAATGAATTCATTCTGTTATTTTTATCAGTCTGTCTTTCTAATCTCTTGAAGAGACTGGACTTTATTCTGCTTTAACTGCTGTTTGCAGCTCCTCTACATTTAGTATAATTTGTAGCTTTCACAAACATAATATTTATTCCCTCTAAAAAACCAGTGCAAGGGAGGCTTTAAATAAAGCCAAGACTGACACAATTCCTTTTCCCTGAATACCTGTGTGCCTTTGAAATTTACACCACCATCCTTCACATCTGACTCTGTCATTCCCTCTCTGTAAAAGTTTGTCTTTTACCTAAACAAATTTGAGTTAGTTTTGAGGTAAGTCTTCATAAAAATGCTGAAAGCTGTACCAGCATCCAAATACAGTTCAACTAGTCCCATGTTCCCTTTATCCTCTAATTTTAGAAGTCAAATAACAGGAAAGACCTGTTCAGTTTGATCACATTTGATCTCTAAATCCTCTATCTGGTTCTAGAACCAAGGAGAGATGGATAGGAAACTCAGCACCAGTGCAACAAGTTGCTTTCTGAAAGCAGAGCAAAAACAGTGTGCTTGCTCTGAAGAACTGCTAATACAAGGAAATAAAAAGTTCTAGAAATCCCCTAGTTCAGTGTGTTTTGCACAGAGGCCTCTATACTGTGAACTGAAACCTTGCTTTTTAACTGTCAGGTCTGCATTTTTAAATCTTCCCCCCCCCCGCATTGATCAGATTTATACATATGAGATGGTGGCTGGCAAGACAGCTTTTTATCCTGGGAAATCCCATTTGTTAGGTTTTATGTCCAGGAGATTTGAAAAAGAAGTGAAACTCAAGCATGATGAATCAAGATTTCCAAAATCTTTAAAATGTTTGAAAATATGTTTTTTAAACATTAAGTTCTTTTTATTTACTTTCCTGCTCTTTCAACCTTGGGCTGATGTCTTCACTATTTTCTTCAAAAATAGGAAGACAAAAAGCTTACTTTTGAGATATGAACACAAAACAATAATTTTCTTGTGTCCTGTGGCTCTGGGAGCAGAGGCTTTATGAACAACATTTTGTGATATTTGTGATAAAACTACAAATATTCCAGCAAGTTTGGCAGTTAATTCCCTTAGTGCCCAGACTTGCATATCAATGTCACTTGGCTGTTGCCCTATGCTGAAAATTATCTAGGCAGATATAATCAGTGAAGATTCAGAAAAGAGACATTTAAGGCAGTGGTTTGTGCATCTGTCTCTTTGAGAGCTTTTTTTCCTTCTCACAGTTTATTTTTGTTTGCTGAAGGTGGACTTTACTGAAAGGAGAGCATTTCTGCTACTTTTACCTCTGGACTAGGGGGAGTGCCTGTGCACTTATACAAAAGACACCCTTGAGAGCTTGACACTGTACACTGTGGTTGCAGGACAATAACAAACTGTTTCCTCAGTTCACAGTTCATGCCACCTTACTCTTAATTCTGTCACCTTACACTAATGTGTGCTTTTGTTTTGCTACCCCTGCAAGCTTAAACTAACCTCCAATAGTTGTGACTCTTTCTCAAATACTTGTTTTGTTGTTGTTGTTGTTCTTTTTTTTTTTTTTATTTGCTTGTTTTCCTTCTTTTGAGGCCTGTAACTAGTGGTGTTCCCCAGGGGTCGATACTGGGTCCGTTCTTGTTTAACATCTTCATCAATGACCTGGATATAGGGTTAGCATCCACCCTCAGCAAGTTTGCTGATGACACAAAGTTGGGAGGAGTGGCTGACACACCAGAAGGCTGTTCTACCATTCAGTGAGACCTGGACAGGCTGGAGAGTTGGGTGGAAAGGAACCTGATGAGGTTAAACAAGAGCAAGTGAAGAGTCCTTCACCTGGGGGGGAATAACCAGATGTGCCAGTACAGGCTGGGACTGACCTGCTGGAGAGGAGCTCTGTGGAAAAGGACCTGAGTGTGCTGGGGGACAGCAGGCTGGGCC
>NW_010299018.1:0-11412 GCF_000700745.2 Antrostomus carolinensis | reverse complement strand
AGGCCACATCTGGAGTACTGTGTCCAGTTCTGGGCTCCTCAGTTCAAGAGGGACAGGGATCTTCTAGAGAGAGTCCAGTGGTGGCCATAAAGATGATGAGGGGCCTGGAGCATCTGCCTTATGAGGAGAGGCTGAGAGAGCTGGGACTCTTCAGCCTGGAGAAGAGAAGAATGAGAGGGGACCTTATCAATGTCTAGAATTATCTGAAGTGTGGGGGCCAAATGGATGGGGCCGGGCTCTTTTCAGTGGTGCCCAGTGACAGGACAAGGGGCAATAGGTACAAACTGGAACACAGGAAGTTCCACTCAAACTTAAGGAAAAACTTCTTTACTGTGAGGGTGATGGAGCCCTGGGACAGGCTGCCCAGGGAGGTTGTGGAGTCTGCATCTCTGGAGATGTTCAAAACCTGCCTGGACACTTTCCTGTGTAACCTGCTGTAGGGAACCTGCTTTGGCAAGGGGGTTGGACTAGATGGTCTCCTGAGGTCCCTTCCAACCCCTACCCTTCTGTGATTCTGTGATCCTTGAACTTTTGGGTCTCTGAGCAGTTAATCCATGACTCTTGTGTTGACTCCCCATCCCCTCCTTTTTTTCTTTTATTTTTCCATTTTTCTTTTTCCGAGAAGTTGGTGTCTGCTGTGTTTTAATTATAGAGTTTTCCCCTAGTTGCCTTCTACACACACTGCTCACTTCCTACCACTGTCTATGTAAGGTTATCTTGCTTTACTCAGAATTATTGCCCATGTGACCAACATCATTTCCCTCTGGTCTCCTAGTCATGCTTTCTGAAATTATGTAAACAGGGGTGTGGCGAGGTTGCTTTGTGCTGCAGCCTCTTTGGGGGACTTGATATCCCTGGTGTCTTTCTGGCTGTTGCAAGCAGAAGTGATGTGGACAGGGTGGGGAAGCATTAGCTATTTTATGCTTTTAGTTGTTTGTTGAGCATTTGCCTGCATCTGTCAAGTCAAAGCTGTTGGAGGTTGAGTAGGATTACAAGAGGTTACACTAAAACAGCCAAAGTGGAGGAATAACATCTGGAGATGACTACATCTGGAGTACTGTGCCCAGTCCTGGGCTCCTGAGTGTAAGAGAGACATGGACATACTGGGGCGAGTCCGGAGCAGAGCTCAAAGTTGATGAAAGGACTGGAACATCTCTCTTATGAGGACAGGCTGAGAGAGCTGGGACTGTTCAGCCTGGAGAAGACAAGGCTTGGGGGTCACCTTATTGGTGTAGATAAATACCTCATGGGTATGACTCTTCTCAGAGGTGCCCTGTGACAAGACAAGAGGCAATGAGCACAAATGGAAAGACAGGAAAGTCCATTTAAACAAGAGAAAACACTTTTTTACTGTGTGGGTTTTTGAGCACAGGAACAGGTTTCCCTGGGAATCCTGAAGCCCTGTACCTGCAGTAAAGCCTTGTGGTGTGGAGAGAAAGGGTCCACAGAGCTTTTGCAGAAATGTGTGAGTCAGTTCTGCATCCTTTTGAAAGCAGAGCAGCTAAAATGCTTGTTTGGTTGGTGAGCTTGTTTTTCATTCAGTCTCATTATTGGTAATGTTTCGTGTGGCAATAACTTCACCAAGAGATACTTAATGAACTTAAAAAAAGTTTTGAATATAAAGGTTATATTATCAACAAGCGGTGGTTTGAAAGAACTAAATAGGATTATGAAGATTATCCTTCTTTAACAATGTCTTAAATTTTTATCTCCTTATCCCTTCCTCATTGCTTTCTCTCTCAAGACATTATGGTTTATTGTGTCTCCACTAGGTACCTTGCATATGATTTACACACTGAATGACTCTGCTTTCAGAGTAAGGTAATAATATAATATCTCCATTTATATTCAGAGCAGTCAACACTTTCTAACTCTCTGAATAATAAAACCACCTGCATTTAATATACATGGAAAAATGGGAAGGCAAATAGCAGATATGGCACAATCAGATAAGTGTAATCAGATAAAATATCACAATATTATAGCAGATCAGCATCTGGTAATGACTTGAATTTTAAAAGACTGACAAACAGCATGGCCTAAAGCAATCAGGCATACCTCATTCGGAGCTACTTATCCCAGATTTGATTGCTCTTCTCATATGTTTCTGGCAGATTAAACATTCAGGCTTTCGTATTTTAACTCTTCCTGTGCTGTGTCTCTGTAAGTGGAAAAACACTAGCTTTTAATCTTTTTTTACCAGAGTGAGAAAGCAACAACAAATTGTTTTGTGGAGGAAGGAGCCCAGCTCCACTCATTTGTTGCAGTAAACTGAGCCAAGCAGCCCTTCTGCCGTGTGTGCAGTTGCACATTAGTCTGTGTCCCCTGAGTCTGCAGCTGCTGCCAGGGCTTTGGGATCTGTCCTGGCTACTGGAGAATTAGTGGAAAATTAAAGTTTGATTGTTGTTTTTGTTTTTGCCTTTTTTTTGTATCTGGCAACCCTTGGATGAATGACCTGTGGAAGACTTTGTTCGTGCATCCTGCTGTGCTCAGTAGGTCCCTGATCCCCTTTGGGGCATCCCATAGTTATTGTAACACAAACAGTAAGAATCAAGGAATATCATGGTAGAGCTGGTGCTCTGGGGAAGGGGACATCACCCATCCTCTAGTTATTTCTATGTCTTTGTCAACAGCAAGTCCTAGTTGTTAATGCAGGTGCTGGAGTAGCAACCAAAAATGATGTTAGGAGCATGTTCCTCTCTCCTCCCCTCTCCGTTTCCTCCTCCCCAAGCTTTTTGTGTTATCTTCTCTCATTTGGCCAAACATTTCTGGTCCTGTCAGGACTGCTGATTATGCACAACAAAATATAACTGCAGCTCTCTCTTGTACAGCTTGGTTTAATGCAAACATTGGTGGTGAGGAGCTGCTCTAATTTCTTCTTTCTGATTTGATGTCCCAGGTGATGCTACTCCCAGAATATGTATCACATCTTGGGTATGGGGAGTAAATTCACTCCTGATTACTGAGCCTGTGGTTGGACTGTGCATGCTGCAAATTGAAACACTGCATCCCCAGAGTATATTGGGAGCTAGATGCTTGCGCTTGAACTAAATGTTATGCAAGGTTGATTTTTTTTTCTTTTACATCGCAGAACTCTGTGCTTACTGTAGCACCAGGCGACTTTTTACTATAGCTAAAGCATGCAACAATAGAGCATCTAAGGAGGAAAAGGAACATCCTACAGTCACATTTTTCCCCCATTTGATCACATCTGAGAGTAAATAATATCTCAGATATTTTGCATGTAACTATGAGAGAGATTCTAGAGTGAAAGGATGTCAGCATGCTTTATAAATGTAAAGTCTGAAAGCTCAGTGGTGCCATTCGGCCCCATGTACATGGTTAATATTAAGCTGCACTACCCCTGAAAGAAATCATGTCCAGAGAAGGATGTGCACCTTGGAGAGACCTGCAGCACTTTTAACATCAGGACAGGTTAAGTACTAATTTTAACTCACCAGTCCTCAATAAATAGTAAGAAGTGTTACTGTTACATTGAGTCTTCTTTTCATGAGGAGCTGTCTGGGCATTATTTTGGCTCTTGTGAATGGGATTATGTGAAGAACACATGATTCTCCCCAGTAACTGTTGAACTAGAAAATGACACTTTCCTGCCTTTGCTTCCTCTCCTGCTTTCTAGTTGTCAAGTGTGGAAAAATTAGATTTTAAAATGGAACATACAGCTTAAACCCAACATAACTCCACCTGTAAAATCCTGCCCCGCGGTTCTGTCACCGCCTGAGAAGCTCATCTTGTTCTCTGCTGCCTCCTGGAGATGGAACAAATGATGAGTTGGGAAGAGGCTCTGCCCTTTCCCTCAGCTGCCAGTGTACACACACACAGTATCAGCTAGAGAGGAAGGAGTAACAGAACTAAACACATGATCCAGACAGTTCAAGAAAATGGTACTCTCAAAGCTCGATGTATCCTATGCAAACTCACATCATCTACGGGTAAAAAAATACATGGAAGGTGTGAGCAAAATGTCACAGCAAATCAGGAGGAGGGCAAGGAAAAATCATTAAAATGTAAGTGTTGCTTTCCGGTCATATGTTTAAGCTTTGTGAAACACACATATAGATTTTTTTTCTTTCTTTTTCAAATAACACAGATTTCTTCAAATTGGAGAAGGTGACTCAAGTGTTTCTGCCATTATATTCACTGTTATGAGTGTATATTCTTGTACTGCTTTATCAACTCACAACATTCTATGATTCTATGATTACTGCAGGCAATCAGTGACCAAATATATTAGCTATCAATTGTGTACAAGGAAAATAAATGAGGGATGATTTGTCATGAGTTCTTTCTTTGTATTAATAAGATGTGCGGCATCGAGGTGAAATCTGATCTGTGTTTTCTTTTGTATTCCATCCCTTGGTGCTTCTGATTCCTGTTTCGTTGTCCTCACATCTTTGTTAGGCTCCTTTGGTTTGCAGTATTCTGTTACAATGACTTTGTCTTTCACAGGTCAGTACTGTTGATTGCATTACAGCTGGTCTGGACTGCAGCTGAATAAGTTTTGGGGGACCAAATACAAAGTTATTGCTGTTACTGGCCACAGCTTGTTCTTTGGCACAAGTATATGTTGTTGCTGCATAAAAATTGACTAAAGCACATGCTAACCAGAACACTAAATGGGGTTACCAGGGGCTGACAAAATTAGGAATGTGAAGCCCTGGCTGCAGTGAAATAAGAGACAAACCTTTCACTTTTTCACTGGAGACAAGACTTTATGTAAAATGTGTGTTTGCAATGTAATGTGGCTTTAGAAAGGTGGTGGTCCAATGAGTATCGCAGGGACCTTACCTCTAGAGTTATTTTGTGCCTGCCCTGGGGGCATGAAGGTAGAAACATTCTGATCTCTAACAAGTGAGAAGTTCTGATTTTCACTCTATTTTTTTGGTCTAAAGGTTGGAAAGGTCAAGTCAAGTCAGTCAAACTCTGGGAACATATTTTCTATTTCTAAGACATACATGAGGAATTTCTCCCTTTTCACAAGGGGTTCTCTTTTTCCTCTTTAGGCTGAGAAAATGATGTGTTTAGTTTTATATATACCTTGGTGCTAGCTAACTAGGGTTGATTCAGAGGTCCAGCAGGACCACTCATGGAGGAAAGTCCCCCAGGAGGGCAAGAATCTGGCCATAGACTTTCCAAAGGCAAGGGACCTGAGCGACGTCCTTGCAGCATCTGATACAAGCCTATCCTTCACCCAGTTTTGGATGCTCACTGTCACTGCACAGTCAGGCAGAAATCCTGTTTAAACTCCACATGGAGCATGAATGGTTCAGCGTTTTTCAGCAGAAGCCAACAAGCAATTTAAACTCAGTTTCTGATCAGCTTTATAAGAACTCCTAACACATTTTCTTTCCCAAGCTAAGGTGTAACAACTAGTAATCAACAGAAAGATGATATACCTTTTCCAGTGTTAGTCACCAGCACTGTCTTGGGCTTGGAAATGCCCCTGAACACACTGCTGTCCAGAAGCTGGAAATTCTCTAGCTCTAACTGTCATGGCCTCAGATAAAACTGTTTCAGTCTACTGGGATTGCTGCTAGTCTGAGACCACAGGTAAAATGGTCAATTGCCTCTTTTTCTCCTGCATTTTAGGAAATTCTTCTTCCTTCAGAGCAGTGCCATATAATGCTGCGAAGATGCCTGCCTCTACATGGATTGTAGTATTTATACGTGTGGATTTTCTACCTCTATTTTCTGCTCAAAATAATGTTGAAATCTAGGCTTATTTTTACAGGCATGCAGAGCACCCCTTGTCTTTCATTACACAGAAAGCTGTTGAGAACCTATTGAATACCTTACATGCAAGTTGGTAGGATTTTTAGTCTCAAATCACCCAAAGGTTTCTTTGAGAATCCAAACCTAAATGCTTAAGTCGTAGAGCAGAACTAGGTTATGGATACCATTTTCCTTCGAGAACGACTCACAAGAGCAAAATTCTCACCATTTGAAATTCTGAACCCATATCCTCCTCTTCCATCTATTCCTCAGATGATGTGTTTTGTTTTTTTTTTCTTCATCTTTGGCTTATGATCTGGAACATTATGTAAATTACTATGTGCAAAATGGGTGTGATTTTGTGTTCTAAGAAGTGACATTTATCTTCATCTCTTGGATAAATAATTTCCTTCAGTGTCAGAGAAGGGTGGGGTACAGAAACTTGACAAGGAGTAGAGACAAAGGAGTTATAACCTGTAAGATGACTGACACTCATTTTAAAGAGAGTACAAGTGGTGGAAATGATCAGCTTGTGCACCCACATGCACATCCACGCTCCCACCCCCACCCCTTTGCTCCTCTCTTGCTTGCTTTCAGTATCAGTAAAATATTTCCTGATTTATTACTTAAGAGGCTACCATCTCTCTTCACCAATTGAGAGGGAACTTTTTTTTTTAAATGTGGGTAGATAAGTTCTCAGGTGTTCCAAAAGATACTGCAGCCCACAGATTAACTATCAGAATGGGGAACTTGACATCTAAATGCCAAAAGAGCTATTACCTCATAGGCATCCAACAAACTCCCACTCAGGGTCGTTCTTAAAGCTAAAATGGAGTAGGACCATCCAGTATTCCAGCTTTCCATACAGAAATTGGAAAATCATGCATTAAATCACAGTCAACATTCATTATGCTTCCTTATACACACTGATATGCTCTAAGACTGTCAAATTACAGTTTGAGGGGTATGTAGTCATTAGCATTTGTAGGAACCAGTCAGGATTGCTGGGGAGAAAAATATACTCCCTTGCTTACTTCCCATTTTATAACTACCACAGATCTTTTGGAACAGAAATGTGACTGGACTGTTCACAGCTGTTCTTAACCCAGGCTGAGAACCACTGGTATTGAAAGATAGTTCAGATAGCTAATTTTCATTAGTAATTGAGGTTGAAAAGCAATCAATAGTGTGTACTGAATGTACATTAACTTCTATCTCTGATTAGTGATTTCTCTACAAAAATCCTCATGAAACCTATTTTTCAATTATTAGGAAAAATCTGTCATTTTAAAGGAACTCAGATATGGTTTTGAAAATGTTAAAATATCTCCCATGACTTGTATTTAGGAAAGTGGCATTGGAAAGTAGCTAAGTAGGCTGAATAATGAGAACAGCAATTAACATATTTTCAAATGCATCAATATTATGGCTTGGCATGTCCTTGTTCCTGTTTAAAATTAGCAATGACAGATACTAAGACCCTATTAATTTCTTAATAGGCTGATAGGCACAGCTGAGCATGCAGCAAAGAACAATATAAATTAGTACTTGGGTTTATAAACCTGCAAACCCTGTGGGGATGATGTAGCATAGGGCAAGATGCATGAAGAGAGAAGACATAGGTTGAACTCAAAGCCCCATATCTCAACTTTCTGCTGTCTTTCTTCCAAACCCGAGGGACACTGGAATAAAATTCAAAAATAATTAATAGTTTTCCTCTGAAAAAAAATGATGAGCCAAATCTGAATCCCATGCTGCAGGACTGTAAACCTAAGTTTCTCTAATTTTCTGTTGTGAATTGAGCCTCAAGAGATGTTCAAAATTTAGAAGTTCCTGAGTACATTTATATCCCTAATTCAAGAGGCCAGTTGTGATGTCACAGTAGGAAAGTATGTACTTATAGCAAAAAAACATTCACATACTTTATAGAAATTGTGAACAAATTTATTTTGGCTTTCATACTGCCTGTGTGTATCTGCCTTCTCCAAGCTGTTCCTCTCAACACTTAGCAACAATGTTCATAGGAGTGAATTTATTTTAGTTAATCTTGGAACTCTGCAGTTACAGGTGAAGAAAATGAAGTCTAAAGTCCTATCTGTGAAGACAGTGAACATGCTAATTGCATCATCCTATATCAATAAATACCCCTTTATTTAATAAAAATGATTCCTTTTAGAATTCCTAACTTTTTTTGCTCTCAATATATTTTTCAAAGTACAATGGGGAGAGGAGAAAATGCTTTTAAAAGAGTAGTGCAGAAATAAAATTAAGAGCAATGCATCAAATATTCCTGAGTTCTGATGGGGTCATGGTGGACACCAAGTTACCCATGAGCCAGCAATGTAGCCTTGTGACAAATGTGGCCAACAACATTCAGAGCTGCATCTGGAGGACTGATGCCAGCAGGTCAAGGAAGATGATCCTTCCTCTCTGTTCTGGAGTCCTCAGTGTGTGAGAAACCAGGTATACTGGAGTGACTCCAGAGGAGGGCCACGAAGATGATGAAAGGACAGAAGCATTGAGGGCTGGAGCACCTCTCCTATGAGGACAGGCTGAGAGAGTTGGGGCTGTTCAGCCTGGAGAAGAGAAGGCTCCAGGGAGATCTTATAGCGCCTTCCAGTACCTGAAGGGGCTACAAGAAAGCTGGGGAGGGACTTTTGATAAGGGCAGTTAATGACAAAACAAGGGGAAATGGGTTTAAGCTGAAAGAGGGTAGGTTTAGATTAGATATTAGGAAGAAATTCTTCACTGTGAGGGTGGTGAGACACTGGAACAGGTTGCCCAAGGAAGTTGTAGATGCCCCTTCCCTGGAAGTGTTTAAGGCCAGGCTGGAGGAGGCTTTGAGCAACCTGGTCTAGTGGAAGGTGTCCCTGCTGATGGCAGGGGGGTTGGAACTGAATGATCTTTAACATCCCTTCCAAGCCAAACCATTCTATGATTCTGTGATTCTATGATTCTATCTCTAAAATAAGGAGACACTGAGAGAGCTGGGACTGTTCAGCAGAGAAGGCTCGGGGGGATCTTGTCCATTGTATAAATACCTGATGGAGGAGTCAGACTGTTCTCAGCGGTGCCCAGTGACAGAAAAAGAGGCAGTAAGCAGAGACTGAAATACAGCAAAGTCCATTTAAATGCAAGACAAAACTTTTTTACTATGAGAGTGGTCAAAGACTGGAGCATGTTTCCCAGAGAGGTTGTGGGGTCTCCATCCCTGGAGATACTCAAAACCTGACTGCCCACCATCCTGGGTGACCTGTTCTAGCTGATGCTGCCCTGAGCTGGGAGAGCTGGACTAGGTGATCTCCAGAGGTGTCTCCAGCCTCAGCCATTTTGTGACTTTGTGATTCTTGACAGTGTCATCCATTACTTACCTATAAAAATAAGAGTATGATTGAATCTTGATAATTCTTGTAATTAAAAAAAATAATATACAGCAAAACTCCACAAATCGTAATAGTCTAGAAAACTCCAAGAATCCTAATAGTAATTTTTTTTTGGGAACTGAGGGTAATTTCTTAACCAAAGAAGAAGTTCTACAAGGGGATATATATATATCTGTTTTTAACTAGATGCAGGAAGCTTGTATTTATTTTAACTGGAGATTTTGGGAAGAGTCTGAAGTTAAAGCTGATTTTACCTTTCACTCAGAGTAGTGTAAGCAAATGTGAATGACATTATGTAACTATCATTTCATTCACTTACTTAAGAAGAAAACTTAAAAATTCACTATTTAGCACTTATATTCTGTTTTTTGTTGCAGGACTGGTGGACGTGTTTCACTTTTTTGAAAGCCAATTCAAAACAATTCAACTCTGAGGTCTGTTTTCAGCACAATTTGGTTGCAAGGACACAATGAGTAACTATAATTTTCTTATATTTTGATTTTAATGCATTCCAGTTTTCTGTAGTACTCAACTTGAAATCAGATTACCTAGACAGAATATGTATTTGGAAAGTGATTTTGGGTTTTATCTTCTTACTCCTGAATCTGTCAGAAGATGCTCCTAGCAGGTACAACACCCTCTCCATGCTTCATGCACAGTGATATTGCCCCTTATCAAACAACCACTGTAACGCCTTTTTCTCTGCAGCAAGATCTTTCTTCTGTTTTTTTTTTTTTTGTTTTTATGGCATGCAGCACAAAGGTAGCCAGGGCCATTATGCAGAATGTGAAATACAGCCACTGAATAAGTAATAAATTAACCTTACTATCACTGTGAATTAGCTGGAATACAAGGTAGTTCTGTTCATTTCTGATTTGGGTACCACTCCAAAAGCCTTCTCCCTTCTTTTCAGTGCTTCCTTTCATGCTTTTAATGCTACCACATGGTAAAAGCATCTGACCTTTGATGAATACTATATGTCACGGTATTTTAATACCTATTTTTCTTAACTTTTTGTTCACCCCATCCTGATCTTTTTATTTTTTTTTCTCTTGGCAGTATATAAACCAAATAAACTGGAGGCCACATTCCTACTCCTCAGATTAACAAGTGACTAGTTCCAAGGAGAAGATAATTGCTGGTCCAAAGTGCCACAGAAGAAGATGTAGCCAAAGAATAATCTCCATGATAGACTTGTGATACAGCCTTAGGCAATAACATGGTATCGTTTGTGCTACTTTGTGTTCATGGTGATGCATGGATTTTTCTCAAGAGCTTTGTCCTGTAATTCAGCAAGGTACAGACCCATTGTTTTGTGAAGATTTTCTAATTTAAAGGTGTTGCTAAGTAAGACAAAGATAGGTGAGTCAGTGCTTTATTTCAGCTGTGGTGAAACATGAAGGTATTTTCTGATGCCTGCCACAAAGCTTCTTGGGAGTTTAGTCACTAAGCACAGTCACTCTGATCCTGTTTTGTCCATTATTTGCATCCTCTCATTCCAGATGACAGAATCATTTTTCAAAAGTACCTGTCATGTGAGCTGGTTGAGTGGAGAACTGTGAAAGACTTTAATAAATTATAGGTAGATTTATTAATTCTGCTCAGGGCCATGCTAACAGGGCTGAATTGAAGTGAAATTGAACTTGTCCTTTCAGATGAGAGAGTAACTCTGGTTTTTAAAAAAAAAAAAAAAAGATAACCTAAAAGTCAGCTCCATTTCAGCTGCATCCCAATTTCAAGGTTAGAAAACTTCATTTTCTCATCCAGTGAATAACTACAGTTACCCTTCCCCTCAGTAGTGGCAGCTTTTCAACAAACTAAAACAGCAGAGAAAGGAAAAATGTGATGGACCTGACTGAAAGCTAATAGAAAATGGTGTCTTGAATATTGCCAAGTAGCGTGCAGTTTCTGAAAACATTTTCTTCTGAAACATCCTGAAGTAATGATGCTCTACTCAAGAAATAATCAGAGGACAGAGGTTGTGAGGGACCAAAGTGAAAAGCTTATATCCCCTCGCTAAACTATCTGTCAGATTTGAACACTACTGTTACTGGTTATAATAAGCAATTTATTTTCATTTATATTAATTTCTCTACATGAATAACCACAAGATACATGAAACTGTTAAATACAGACAATTCCCAGCTGATTCGTTGCAAAATAGAAATACTGACTTGTGTTGGTGTATTGGGTTTGCGTGGCAAGGTTTTGGTAGCGGGGCCGGGGGGAGGACATGGGGTGGCTTCTGTGAGAGAAGCTGCCAGCAGCTTCCCCCATGACCAACCCGACACAGCCA
>NW_010299017.1:10661-14241 GCF_000700745.2 Antrostomus carolinensis | reverse complement strand
ACAGAAAATAAATGAATAAATCTAACCATATATTATATGTTCGCATATCAACAGAGCTTTTACCTTTTAAACAGAGCTCCCCATCGTTAGTAGCAGTCATTGCTTTCACATCCTATCCTTTAAATAGCATGTGGAGAGTTGGGTCTTGTTGAACAGGATTCTGTACCATTTCCTCTGTCAGTGTGTTTAACATTAGAAGGCAGAAATTGTTTTTGCCTTCTTTTAAAAAAAATATTATCTAGTGTCTAGAGCAGGTCCAAAAATTTGTATACCTAATAAGGCAGGTGATTTGTCTAATATAATGTACCGTCTTCCTCATTAGCCAGCAGAAGGTGATGTGAGAAACCTATTTTGTGAACAGGAGACTTCAGTGTGTGATATTGAGAGTGTGCCGCTTGTTTTGTCTGTCTGTAAAATTGACTTAACTATTACCCTTGTTTGGGATAGATAACAGAAAACCAAGCTATTCAGTTAATCTTCTGTGATCATGCAGAGTATGCAGAAGTGCCTATGAACCAGACAAGGCAACAGTTTCTTGATGATACTATGGTTTGCAATACCTTCAAAAACCTAAACAGTACCTCACAAGATGACTACAGAAATAGATGATGTTGTGAAGGCCAGTGTGACTGAAACAAAGTCGAGGGTTGTTGCAACTTAGGTTTTTTTCCTAGTGTATGGGGGGCGTGGAGAAGACTTAAGGGATGAATAGAATCCTGGGATCACTCATGTTGGAAGGGTCCTCTGGAGTTCCTAAGTCAAATTTGCTGCTTGAGGCAGGGCTGATACTGAGTTTTGATCAGCTACTCAGGACTTTGTCTGGTGTGGTGTTGAAAACCTACAAGGACAAGAGATTCTACAACCTCTCTTGGCAGCTTTTTCCTTATGCATAATTACCCTTGTGATTTTTTCCCCTCCTTATATCTGGTAGGAACCTCTCCTATTTCAAACCACGGCTACTCTCTCTTCCTGCAGTGCAGCGCTGTGAAGCATCTTGCTCTGTTGTCTGGATGATATCTCCGTAGGTATGAGCAGGCAGGTATTGGCTCCCTTGAAGCCATTTCCTCCAGGCTGAACAAGCCCTAGTCCCTTAGTCTCTCCTCACAGGCCAAGTTCTTTAGCCCCCTTGACCATGCTCAGATGAACACATTCCAGTTCATCCATGTCTTTCTTGTACTGGGATGCCCAGAACTGGACACAGTATTCTAGGTGCTGTCTAATGAGTGCCAAGTAAAAGAGGTTAATTGCTTTTCTCAGTCTACTGTACGTGCTTCTGCTTGTACAGCCCAGGACACTATTGGCCATCTTTACTGTCAGGACACACTGTTGGCTCGTGCTCAGCTTGATGTTGGCCCCAACTGAGCTTATTTTGTAGAGCTGCTCCCCTGTTTGCCTGTCCCCAGCCTGTATCATTCCCAGAGTTTATTCCTTCTCATGGGTAGGACTTGGCATTTGTCCCTGTTGAATTTTACAACAGTCCTGTCAGCTCATTCCTCCAGCCTGTCTAGGTTCTTCTGAATGGCAGGTCTGCCTGGAAGTGTGTCAACTGCCTCCCCGGTTTGGGGTCATCTGCAGGCTTTTTGAGGATGTGTTCTTTCTTCTCCATATCATTGATAGATACATTAAACAAAACAAATGCCAAAATGAAGCCCCGAGGTACTTGTCACTTCCTTCCAGGTGTATTACAACCATGAGCCACTGCCCACTGAGCTCAACAGCACAGTCAGTTTTTCAGACAACTAGTAGTACATCCACTGAAACCGTAATATCCCAACTTGGATACAAAGATGTTGCCAGAGGGAGATGGTGTTGAATTCCTTGACAGTATTAAGACAGATAGTATCTATTGCTTTGTCCTTACTCACTGATGTTAACATTTCATCCTAGAAGGCAGTCAGGTTGATCAAGCATGATTTACCTTTGTTAAATCTGTTTTGGATATCGTAAACCATCATCATGTCCATGTGCCCAGAAATGGCTTTCAATGGGACTTGATCCATGATTTTCCCTGAAACTGAAGTGAGGCACACACAAGAAATGACTGGGTTTATCAGCTGTCAGTTGCTTATAATTAGTATTTTATTTCTAAAAAGTGGTGCTCACTGAATACAGAATGTAACATTGCTTTTAGTTTACCTGACTGATTATCTTGTAACTTCCTTGAATTACCATGCTGGAGTTGACTCTTCTCTTTCTCCCAGGCTGTCCCATCCCAGCCGCCTTGTAGCTGAGCTGCCAGACCATCTTGCAAGATGAGTAAAGGCTTTGCTCTGTATACAGCAAAACCGCATTTTGTCAGGTTGTTGATAATCTGGTTACCTGTAGACTTTGCAAAGCCTGAAAGTGTTTTGTTTTGGGTTTTTTAATTTATTTTCTTACATTGCTGTTACCACAGGTGGTAACAACTTGAGTGGCAGTTTGGTCTCAGTAAAAAGACTATTCAGAGCTCAGTGGTATTATGGCAGGTGATTGCTTAGGTTGTTAATAATCAGCAAGGTATTAGCAAGGTATTTCTGCTAAGTTGTTCTTCAGCTGCTGCTTCTGGAGTTATTTATTCACTCATCGGAGCCTTTGCACAAGATGGTATTGCAGAAACAATTACTGCCTGAACTTGATTTCATAGTGATTTCTTTTCTTTGCCAGAAGAGAGTGAGTGAGCAACAACTGAATTAAATTAATGCTGAAGTTAAAAGAAACTAAATTTTTATAAAGAAACACAAAGTATGAAGGTGTTTAGGAAGGATAAGAAAACCTCATGAAACTAAAATCTTACTGAAGTAAACACTTCTTTGTTTAAAATGCAGTATGTTCCTCACTGGGATCATAGCATTTGAAATGGCTTTTGATGGCCAAACCTTGAAGGGGTCTGTAGCATTTTTATTCTTTCCACCTGTCTACAGGTCATTACTCCCTCTAGATATCAGTGGCTATAGTGGGGCCTTCTACTCCTAATGCCAGCTGCTTTATCACAGTTACTAAGAATGGCCCATGAGAAACATCTAATGGGATAATCATGCAAAGCACAATGGGATTACTGCATCCAGTTGTGCTGATTTGTTTCCAAGCATCTTGTCTTTTTGCCATTTTACCATTTGATTGGTGTCTCTAGCAAGTCACTAGTATGAATACATTGGGTATTAATGACTTAATTAATCCAATTACTTCTTATTGTATGCTGTTTCCATTTCAGAGCCCATTTTCCAGGTACATCTTAAGTAATGAAGTGCATTAAGTGTCACTTGAAGCAGAAGGGAGGTATGAAATTTTAAACTGCTTGGAGACCGACATTTGCAGATCTTGCTGCAAAACATGTCTGTTACCTGCTGTTAGAGAGGGAGCAGAAACAGTAACAACCGACATGCAGCTTGCCATGCATCTCGGCAGCAGCAGAAGGGGATGTTAGTAGCTGGAGTATTAAAATTTCTGCAGTTGGTAGCATTTATAAAGCATAATCTTATTTGAAATTCAAAGATATTGTAGCTTGTAAAAACCTGAAGGCAGCTGGTGGAAATATAAGATTCACAAAGATACAGTTCCTTAAGATTTGGAATGTATCCACTTTTAAGAAATATCATTGTTA
>NW_010299017.1:0-10633 GCF_000700745.2 Antrostomus carolinensis | reverse complement strand
GTTAAAATAGGTCCTGCGATATCAGTCATCTTTATTTATCAAATCATGGTATGCAATTTTGTTAACAATTTCTGAAAAGGTTCTTAGAAATGCTTTTATTTTTTAAAAGCTGCTAGCTTTTGTTCTCTTTTGACGCTTTTGGAAAATCAAATTCATTAAAATCTTACTGAATACAGAAAAGAGTGAATGTTGCCTTGAATAAGCCGATGAATGGTTAACGGCTTTCCTACTTTAGATAAACTGTTTAACATGCAGATTGAAAACAGTTAAAACCGAACAAGTGGAATATCTCTTTATTTGTTGTCTAACTAGTGCTGAACGGATATTTGTTAATGGGGAAACTCCATTTATGGTGCAAGAGATAGCCCTGAAGAGGTCCGGTATTCACACCTGAAACTAAAAAGCTCCTGTAAACTAAGAAGTACTTTTTTCTGGGGAAGGGTATGTGTTGATCCTATATCATAAAATGTGGAGATTGCACCTCCTGAAGTTTTCCTTACTGTTCTTTTTTCCATATTGTGATTACCAGATATGCACCCTGGCACACGTCTCCAGCTCTTCTCATGAGTTTAGAGCATGGGAGAAGCAGGCAGTTCTCTTGCTAGTGGCAGGGGCAGGAGGTGGATGGGGACCAGTTGATGGGGAACGTGACCGAGTGGTAACAAGTGCAGCTCTACTGGTTTCTGTCACCTGCCATGGGAACCGGGGCACTTCATTTGCAAGCGACCTGTGTTGGCTTTCCATGATCAACTTTTCCCTTGACACACTTTTTTGAAGTTTGTTTGGTGCTCTACTATTGAGTGTCCCACCTGGCCGTAATGCAAGTAGAACTGTAAAGGAGCTCATCAGTCATGAAGAGATGCATAATTGGGAGAGGACTTAGCTACATGAGTATAAGGAATAAAGAGAATCTCAGAAAAGTCAGAAGACTACAAGGCTGGAGGCAGTTAATATTTTGAGATGCAGACAAAAAAAATCAAAACATACTTCATAGAATCATAGAGTGGTTAGAGTTGGAAGGGACCTTAAAGATCATCTAGTTCCAACCCCCCTGTTCATATAAAGAGCCTGAAAATACTAAAAATAATGTATTTCAGCAAAATAATTCTCCCCACCTGAGGTTTTTTCTTAGTATCCCTGATTTTTTTGCATTAACAGTATCTCAGCTCTGGACTGATGATTCTGGTGTTCTGTCTGTGTACCAACGGCCCTTTTCTGTCCTGAATGAAATAGGTCCTTGCTTGAGGTGGTAGGTGGTCCTTTACCAAGAATACGTGCAGCACCCATATACATGGTGAGGCCAGAGTAGTGTTCTTGTTTCCTTGTCTTGAACCTTCCTGGGTTACTGAGTCCAGATAGTATTGTTTCTTTGACTCTGGTGAAGGGTTCTTGGAAACAGTGCCTCCTTCAGAAGAAAATCTTTGTTTCAGCCAGTTCCCCAAATACTTCTTGGTGTCTGTGGTGGTATGCTTAGAATTTTATCTGGTTGGCTCAGCAGCTAGTAACTTTGAGGTCCTGCGACATGCTTTTATTAGCTAAGCACTGTGAAAAGAAGTGGATGTGTAGAGCAAAAGCCTTTGGTGGGTTTAAACACTGGGTGATGAAGAATTGCTCTGTGTTCCGGCACTGTCATAAAAAGGAGGATGGGACCAAGGACCTTGCTAAAAGAAGTACTCCCAAATACTGAGAATCTTTTCTGGAGTCTTTTCTGCTGCACCATTCTGGTAATAGGAAGTCCTCAGCATATGGAGTGAGGTTCAGAAATCTTTTTATTTTCTTTCCCTTTCGTTTCCCATTCCTTGCACCCTTACACCCCACACATAACTCTGAGTATTTGACAGGGATGTGTGCACTTAAGCGTAGAAGAAAATGAATTCAACTGTTTTGAAGGAGAAGAGATATTTATGAATAAAACATTTCAG
Organism: Antrostomus carolinensis; assembly: GCF_000700745.2. Classification (NCBI taxonomy): domain Eukaryota; kingdom Metazoa; phylum Chordata; class Aves; order Caprimulgiformes; family Caprimulgidae; genus Antrostomus; species Antrostomus carolinensis. Next base: position 8,711 of record NW_010299017.1, on the reverse strand, counting down.
GTTTTGTTTTCCATGAGAACTTTTGAGGGCACAGGTGGTCAAGGTATTCTAATCTCTTGTCCCTTGCACTTCTTTCCAGAATGAGATGGTCAGTGCTTTGAATAACATTTCTGTGTTTCTTTTACTGCAGCTTGCTATAAAAAGCTACACAGGGACAGGATGCTTTTCAAACAGAATGACAGCTGCCATGGAATGGCAGGCATGTAACCATCTTCCAGACAGTACTGTGTAAAGCCCACTTTTTTGTGGAGTAAAAGTGCTATTATCTTTGAAGGTACCACTGTCCTGTTTACCTCCTGATTTTCTTTTCTCCTTACTCGCTTGTGACCCAGGGTACTTGAAATAATTTTCACTGTCCCAGGATTCTGCTTGGGGAATCTTGACAAAATCTTATGAAGTCTTTACAAAATGATCTCATTAAGCCTTTCACATTTCAGATCGGTCCTTTGGGTTTTCTAGTACTGTTCTTTTTTTTCAGCATTATTCCTTTCTGTGAATTTTACTGTCTGTTTTCTGTAGATTAAGCAATTTTCAATAAATTTCTTGGGTTATTCTGTCTTCCTGTTTGAGGGACCCAGTAGTTTCCTCCGGTATGCTGTATGCAGAATCAAGCAGTCTTTTCTAACTTACCTTGGCTTCCAGCACCTTCCAGCGTTTCATTCCTGGCTCTTTTTATAGCACTGCAGAAGATCTGTTTTAGCTAGATGTATTGCTGTCAATTTAGGATGGGACCAGGAATCCCTAACAAACAGCCCCCCTGCTCCAAAAACTGCCCAAAAAACCCCACTAAATGACCTTGTAGCAAGCACCCACAGGTGGCATCTTTCACTTCATAATCTCTTTTCCACTATAAGCAGCTAGGCTTCAGTCCCCAATGTGTTTACCAGTCTTCTTACAGTTGACCATGTCCTGTTACAGATTTATCAAACAGGACTACTGCAAGGATGGAGTGAAAAGTAAAATGTGGATCTGAAAAGTCTGTTGGAGCTGCAGAGAAGAGAGGGCAAGGAAGCAATGAGCAATTAAGCACAGCGTGGGAGAAGGAGAAAAGATTTTTGCTTGGGCAGCATCACATAGGAGCTCTGTGGCTGAGACAGGATGAAGTCAAGCTAGACAGAGTGATATCTCTAGATTTTATTATTCCTTTCTGTTTCCTAATTCCCTATTTCCAAGAAATTAGTCAGGATTATGTAATTGGGAGGGAGGGGGCTGTGTCTGCAACAAATACTCTCTCATTTGTGGCAGAAGCTTTGCAGATGTAACCAGGGCACTGAGGAATCGGAAGGGAGAGCAACTAAATGCTGAAATTTCTCATCTTCCTGAGCTGGACTTTGCAGCCTGATTTTGGGCCTGTTTCTCAGTAAATCATGTTTGAGGGGCAGCATTTTGATTTGTGGTGCAGGACACGAGGAAGTTTGCTAGTGTGAGTAGTTGATACTTAGGGAAAGCAAACTGAAGGGGAAATCCGTCAGATAGCCTTTTTGGGGTGACCTTTGCTGCTGGTCACACTAAGTCCTGGGAGGGTCTTTTTTGACTTCATGGGCCTTTTAGGAAGATGGGACAGGAGGAGGAATCCCAACATGTGACAGAAGCCATGATGCTAGGGTAATGAGCTTTTAGCACAGTTCTGTTTTATTGCATTAATGAGGAAGAGAGGGACAGAAAAGACATTTTGGTGTACTCCCAGCAAGTATTGTCCTTGAAGATGAGGAAGACAAGTGGAGGAAAGGAGAGAAGTAAATGAACCATTGAGGTGCTGCACACTTATAAGAGAAGTTTATATGCTTTGTCTATAAAGATGCCAGAGGACATGATGATGTGTATTTGAATCTTCTTGCATGCAAACAGATGTATCCGTTATTATCGTAACGCATTAGATCTGAATGATGCTTGTGTTCTGTCTGGAAAGACAGTTCTATCAGAAAATGCAGTCAGGCAAAAAAGTAGCAAAGTTCGCAGAAATTCCATTTATGTCTGTGATCAAAGAGCTGCAAGAGGAAGCAGAAAGAAGGTTTGAGAATAACCCTTTTATATGTATGGTACCTTATGAAAATGAGGACATAATAAACATCATTACTTACAGGTATAGTTCTTGGTATAGAGTTCATTATTTTCATTCAGACAAATGTACTTTAATGGATTGTACCTAAAGGAGTTTAGCACTTTGACTCCAGAATTTTGTGTGAGGTATTTGAACTTTCAAAGATCACAGTAGAACAAGTATATCAGTATCAAGACTGGAGCTCCTTGTGCATGTGTGGATATTTAAATGTCAGTGAGTTGATTACAGCAGGTTTTCTTTTATTTTTGATCTTGTGTCCCAAGTAGGGTCGTATGTTGTATGCCATTGCAGTTCTTGTGAAAAGGACCTTAATTGTCGTGATTTATTAAAATTGTTGTAAGAGCATCAATACGCTAAGGTGTAGTAAAGCTAGAAGTGCCATTCTGCTTTTAATCTAATAGAAGAGCTTTGCTCATCCCAAATTGTTGCCTTTTGTAGCCTAATAAATGGATGAATGTTGTGAATAGTGAAGGTGGTTTACTTGAGAGTTGCATCAGGGTGTATTTGTTGCTATGCATGCTAAATAACAGAACAATACACTGATTTTTAGTGGGTATACTCTCTTCACCTTTTCGAGTTTGGTTGAAAGCAGGAATACAGAAGCTTTCAAGGATGACTCTGAAGCAGAAAAACTACTAAAGCAATAGGCACTTGCTTTGATGCCGTGAAAATGTCTGTTGGAGTACCACTGGCTTTACTTTAGGTACTGAAAACATAGTGGATGACTTTACAGAAAAAATAATTAAAAACTCCAGCTATAGTAATAGGAAATAACTTTATGAGGACAGAGGGTTTGATATAAAGATGTGTTAGCGGGGTCAGTGTTGGTTTTGGCCGAGCCTCTGGAAGACAGAAGAGCTGCAGCTGTTCCTACCTCAGGCCCCCAAGGTGGCTGCGCAGGTCATAAGTCACCACTTCCTATCCTGCACTTCAGACTTGGATCTGTATTGCTATCCAGCTGCTGTGCCATGGGTCTCTTACTGAAATTCATGTCATAGGTTACAGATAAAATGGTGGAGTAGAGATAGTTTTCTTACAGAGCTGTTTTTGGGGGCAGTTTTATGGGCAGGAGTTAAGCCTGCTCATCAGAAAAATACAGACGATCCAAGCTGCTGGGACACAGATGTGTTTTATCAGCACCACTTTGCCTTTCTGCTGGTTGATGGATGGGTTTTAGGGAGAAACCTGTAACTTTGGCATTTGGGATGGGGGTCAATGGAGGTGGTTTCGAGCTTTTACAGCTAGCTGGGTTTCAGTGCTTCACCGGGCTCCCCACCTCCCTGCTGATGTCCCTGTGTGCGAGCTCCTTTGCAGCCTGCCCTTGGCTAGTGACTGACTGGGGGTTTCAGTGGTGTTTGACACTGTTCTCAGTGCTTGCAAGTTACTGGGGAAGGAGGTATTTGATACCAGACTGGGTACTGGTATTAATGTTGGTAGTCTTTCTTAGGTAACGGTTTAGATAGAAATTACCTCTTATGTGGGCATTTGCATGTTTCCTAAACTCCACTTGTTTTGAACTTCCATTTAAATTTGAAATTGGAGAAATCTACAAATCCCTTGTTTACTGTTTAAATTCTTTAAACTAGACCAAGGATCTTTAACAGTCCAGTTTAACATGTCTCGTGCCCGAGTTTCCATGGAGGAAAGCCGTGCTGAGGACTGGGGCAGGCATTCCCGGGCAGGCCCTGGGACTGGGCGTGGCAGGAAACCCTTCTTCAAACCAGGTTTTGACAGGCACAGCCTCTCCCTCTTCATCTGTCGATACCGTGTCTAAAACAGTGAAGTACTCTATGACTGCGTTAGTATGTTGCTAGATAATTGTGCTTGCTGAATAGTTTTACTGGAAACGAAATGCATTTTTAAAGCATTGAAGTACTTTGCATCTTCTCTGCTTTTCTGGACTTCTGAAGAAAAGAAAAGGCATTTTCATTTAAGTGTTGTTTCTTTGCGCTTGAGGCCAGTGTGTTTGGCTTGCATTCTGATGCAGATTGCAACTAACCCAACTTTATGGAGAAAGCATCACACGTAAATACTTATTTAAACATAACCCTTAATAGAAGCACCTAAAGTTATATGGGTGCTTAAATGAATGTAATAATGTATGCATAGCATAATATGTCATAAATAAATGTGCCTGAGTAGGCACAAGAGCTAGCAGAGCTGTTGTGCCTAGGGAGCAGGGCAGAGCAAAGCCCTGTGATAGCAGGAGGGGAAAGGCACAGGATTGATTTGCTCCTTGCTGTGCCATGCTGAGTGTGTGATGGGTCTGGGTGATCTATGTGATGTCACAGGGAAAAGACACGTTTCTCTGAATCTTCTCAAATAGCTACAGTGAAAGCACTTGAGCTTGTAAATTCATTTTAGCAAGGCCAATGTTCTCATCAGTGACATGGAAAATGAAGCCTTGAGTCCTAGAGCCTCAGCATGTGTGCTGCCTCCTCATGCAAAATTTAGCACAGGCTTTGTTTGAAAGTCCTCCTCTAAACATAATTTGAACAGGCTTATTTTTTGGTTAGGATCCTAACCATCTGCAACCATCCACTAGCAGGTGTTTGGTTTTGTCACAGATTTAGTTTTATTACCTTTATTATCTTATCTTTGATTTCTTCCTGTGCAATGTTGGATGGATCCTCACATCCCATCTGGTTTATGCAGTGGATGGAAAATCTGCTGATCAGGACTCTCTCTCACACAGGTTATAGTATTTTTATTTTGAATTACTTTGCCCTGATATCATATCTGCCATTAAACAGATAGGGCAGTCATCTTGCAGGCGTACCCACTTGCTGAGCCTTTTTCTTCCTAAAGAAGATTTAAGAGTGTGATCAGTTGCCTTCACTATCATAGAATCATAGAATCATAGAATCATAGAATAGATTGGGTTGGAAAAGACCTCCAAGATCATAAAGTCCAACCCCTGATCCAACTCCAATTACTATATCATGGCACTAAGGGCCACGTCCAATCTCTTTTTAAAGACCTCCAGGGATGGTGTAACTATAACCCTGATTCTTTTATTAGAGGCTGATTCTTAATACTCTTCTTAGTCTTTGCTGTGTTGAAAATTAAATTTTTGAACCAGAACTTCTGATCTTACAGCACAAAATCTGTTGTTATTCCAAGAGTATTTTTCACATAATAGAACGTTCTTAATCAAAGTAAAATTATTTAATAGTAAAATGTGACATCATAAACTCTTGGCAAAACTGTCTTTGAAAAATGTGAACTACTACCTTATTGTGATACAACAGGATAGGGCAATACGAAGAAGACAGCTACAAACATAATGGAGAATTGGGCATCAGGAAAGGGATTACTGATATTAGGAGAAAAAAAAATTATATCTGTAAAATGAAATTAAACTGTGACTGACTATGTTGATGAAATCCATAATCTGTGACGTGCAGTTAAGAGACGTGGGTTTGAGTTAGCAACAAGCAACTCACTTTTCTAAAAGACAAGCAGAGGATTGTCAGCCTTCGGTGAAATGAATCGTAGGCACAGAGTGATGGTTTTCTTACCATGGTAACATGATCTCTGTCCAGAATTCCCCTTCAAGTCTGTTTTCTCCAGATGGGTCAGAAGCTGGAGGGGTGTGGTTTTGTCCAGCCTTTCCCTGCAAGAGTGGGTAGGCAGCTACTGCAAAACAAGTCACTGTTGTACTGTGTTGGATCACTTGAGGGAGTTTAGTGATTTTATGAGCTTACCAAAGAGAAATTGTGCCATGGTGTTTTTTTATTATGGTACCTGAGCAGAGCACAAATGTACAGCTGTAATCAAAATACAAGAGATGCTGAAGAAGGCAGAAGAGTACAGGAAAAAGTGATAAATATGAGCCCAACAGAGATAGTGCCAGTGCTGGTAATAATACTAATCCTTTGTGGTGTGAATTTGGTACAAATTTTGCAAGCCCTTCTGCCCATGGTGTGGTTGTGGTTTAGCTATGGCTTACTGGCAGCTAGGTCGCTGGTGGGGCAGTGGGGATCAGGTGCTGGTAAAGACAAGGGGACAGCACAGGGGCAAGGGAGGCTTTTAAGGCAGTGCTACCTGGGGAAATGCTCATCCGGCCTGAGTCTCGCAGGTGGGGTGTCAAGGACAGCTTGGTGCGGTGCAAGCTTATATGTTGCTGTGTTGGAAGAAAAAATAATATTGGAATAAAAAATAATATTGGAATTGAATTATGTGTTGCAATCCCAGCACTTGACAGTGGAAATTCCAACCAGTGCTGGTCTGGGATGCACCATTAGTCATAGCTTGTACTGGCAAACAGAAGTAGTATTACAATCTTTATGTTCAGAGCCTGTGCACATTGGCCCCCTCTCTTAGGGAGGCACAGGATTGCTTTCCTTTCACATGTGCTTGTTGCCCCTGTGTAGTCTTTGGGTTGTTACTTGTTCAAAAAAGCAAAGAATCCCCAAAGTCATACAATTCAGCAGCACTGCAAGTTAAACGTGTACTGGAGTGATACATGTAGAAGCTTGTTCACAAGTCAAAAGTGTTTGAAGTGCTTCTTTCTGATGGATTTGTGTTTCTGTTGGACTAGCCCAGGCAAAATAAACATTGCAGCTGTCAAGTGAACTCAGTTTAGTCCATCAAACTGACACTTGAACATTAATTTATTTAAAACAACAACAAAAATAGAATGAAAGTTTAAAGCTTTGCATTTAAACTTAAGTAATAATTAAAATGAAATAATGCTCTGTGTATGTGTAAATAATGGGCACAATTACATTTTATATGTAATAAAAAATTGAATTGAAGGCAATAGGAATCACATGCAAAGTTGCAAGTGATTGTCATTGCCTAGATTTTCAAAACCCTAAAAAAATCATTATACTCCTGTATAATGAACGAGTGTTACATTAACCAATTACACTTCTCCACAGCTTCTCCTTTCCTTCTGAACATTAGAGGGGAGCTTGCTCCAGTGAATTCTTTATTTCTGTGAAATTTAGCAATTGGTTGCAAAATGGAGCCGTACTTGAAATGAGAATTCAGCTTACCGTAAGGATGCTGTTACCTTATTTTCAATGAATCTGATTTTATAAAGGAAATGCACATTTTGTGTATAAAAGTAAAATCGAATACTGTGCTTTCAATTATGTCCAAATGTCTAGTATTTCTTTAGCATATTGAGGTGAGTTGGTAGATATAATCAGACACTCAAAAAATTATTTAAAAAAAATTAATTACATACTCATCCAAACTTTTAATAATACTGAACTCTAATCACAGGCTGCATTTCCTGCAACGTTGGATGTATAGCTTTCCATCTTACATTTGGTGGCTGTAACTCACTGGTACATCCATATTCATGACTTCTGCTGAAATGATATAGGATTACGTTTTTTGGGCAATCAGGTATACCATTAATTGCCTTCAGACTTTGTGCACACAACATTCTGACGATATTAGACGTTGTTCAGGTGAATGGAATAGCTTCATGCAGAAGTTATCAGGTGTGTTTGTGTTTGGACTTGTGCCTGTGCGTGTCAGAAGTCATTTAGCTGACACAAGCTGGCACACACACTTGTGTGCATAGCTTCTGAAATCAGACCTAGTTCACCAGAGTAAAATGAACTCCAGGAGAGCCAAGTCAATGTAGTCTGAGAATCTTCAGCAAAATACCCATGGGCTTGCTTAGTGCTCAGGTCAAGTATTAGCAATTACTTATTAAATGAGTGACTGTGAGTATGTGGCAGGATGGTCCCCTACAAAGACAAGTACAACAGAAAAACAGGTGCAAATTTATGCAAATTTCAGTGCAAAATTTGGGTGTGATACCACAGAGAGCAGAAACTTTGTTAACAGAAGCTGCAGATTTTGAATTTTGGGTTACCAGAAAGTGTTTTAACTGATAACTTTTGCAAGTTTATTTTGGACATCTCTAGAAGGCATTTCTGTTAATAATTTGCAGGTATTGGAGTGTGTCACTGAAGGATAAAGATAACAAAATCCTTTTTTTCCTACTAAACTGACTGACTGGCTTTTAAAGGCTTCAGATCAAAAGCACTGAAATATAGCAAGGAAATTAATATGAAATACCCATCTTAATAGCAGTTATATACATCTATTTGCTGAACTCTGCTTTCCCCCAGTGCATTGGGTGTTGATTATTTTTAAGAGACAGTTTAATTGTAAGCCTCAAAAGCCACTTCGTCAGCTCCCTGAGAGAACTGTCTACTGAACAGTAAACTTGTAGACATCTCATTTTGATTAATTAACCTGTTATTACATCCATGCAGCCATTGGGCCACCTTGGTTCATTCATTGAACACACAGGCTGTAGTTTTTTGGAGGTGTGGTGGTTTGACCTACAGTGGGACCACGTGGTCCTGCATTCAGTCCCCCAACCCAATGAGATGGGGTGGGAGACACAACAAAGGGGACACAGGATTAGGAATGAAGGACAAGGATGGCTCATTCACCAGTCACGGTCACGGGCAAAACAGACTCAAACCTGGCAAAGAAAGATCAATTTAATTCATTGCCAAGAATCCAGATAGACAAAACAACCACATCTTACAACACCTTCCCCCACCCCTCCCTTCTTCCCGAGCTCAAATCACTTTGCTTCTGATTTCTCTACCTTCCCCCCCACCCCCACTGCAGTGGCACATGGGGCAGGGAATGGGGTTACAGTCAGTTC
>NW_010299016.1:26999-34486 GCF_000700745.2 Antrostomus carolinensis | reverse complement strand
ATCCCTAACATTCTGTGATTCTGTGATACAACAAATACCTTCTCCTAAGTACACTCCTTGTCTCTGACCCAAAGCAAGGTACTGTCATGGAAAAAGAGTGTTTTTCAGGCTTTTGCTTTTATGTACCCTCCCATTGTGAGCATCACCATTCAGAAATGTGAACTTGGGATCCTTGTTATCCAGCTGCTTGGTTTGAGATGTGCTTAACTTTATAAACACATTTTTAAAAGGCTTTTTTTCTTTAACATGCTTTTAGTGACACACAGGTTTCAGATGCACAGAATGAGACATCTTTCATGAGAACAGTCTACCTATTTTAGCTTCTGTGCCTTCCTGCAAAGCAGTATATATATCTGTATCAATTTCATTTATGCTGCTTTTCATTTTATGCAAGCTTCATTTAATCTAACTACACTTTTTATTTGCTGATAAGTTGATTACATAAATTATCTTACTGAAGTAGGTCTTTTAATTATTTCCTCCTTTAAAAAATATGGTTTTCAAGATTGCTTATTTCCTTTATTGTGAATACTCTTTTTTATATTTCTTATGTTGTCAGATTGAATTTAAATATTATTCATGATGTGCTCTGATTTCAGTGCATTATTTAAATATGCTGACTTACATATTTTCTCATTAATTTGAGGTGGGAAAAGGCTATTACCATTAACTGTGATTCTGGAATAACGCTGCTGTTGCGTGTTCATGCTTGTAGCATGAGCAGTTACTGTGCAGTGCTAGGACTGTAGAGCTTTTCTAGGGAAACAGGTCCCATACAAATCAGATGAGCACTTCCAAATGTGAACGCTTGCTCATGATACTCTCAGAAGCAATTAAATTCCCAGCTACTGCCAATACCTTTGTTAAATTCTTGGACACTAAAGAAAAAAATTCTGTGGATGCCTTTGAAGTGAAGGAAAGACAGAAAGGAATTGACACCAAGGAACTCCAAGGACATGTCTACACTGAGAAATTAAAGTATATCGACAAAAAGTTCGATTTGGGGAAGCTGTCCCTACTGCGAATTTGTCTTGGAAAAGTTTAAGAAGGTCCCAGAGACAGAGAGCAAGCTGAAAATTAACTGGTGTATCTCTGGGATAGACACACTGTCCTCAACCCAGTGAGACTCCAAGGAACATCTAAAGCTTAGCATTTGCAGAGAGTGCAACTACTGTAAGAGAAAGTATAATAGTACTGAGGCTTTTTCTGATTGTTTATGCCTTCCCTGAGTTAATGAGATTTCTTCTTCCCCTGCATTACAGGAGCAGGCTGCTACAGGTCTCACCGTGCACTAGAGTCTATCCTCCTGAAAATTTTTTGCTTTGACATAGTCACAATTTTATTTTTTATGCTTTCATTTTTAATAACTATTTTGTTAGTTCAGCAACCCATGGTGATTACTCCTAAAACAATAATTGGCAACATCTCTTTGAAGCCTCAAAGGGGAGAGGGAGAAATAATGTCAAGAACTGCTTTAAGCCTAAAACTCAAACTCTATCAACTGAGAGGAGATGTCTCCAAAACCAGTGGTGGAGATAAAAGAAAATAATTTGTGTATTACAGCATATGTTTCAAATAACCTTCAATGTCACGCAGGGGAGGGGATTATTGAAATATTATGTTAAGGACACTAATGTTTCCATTCCCTTTCAAGATGTTGTTTTATTTTATTATTTTTTTTTTATATAATGACCAAAATTGCATTTCTTAGATGTTCCTTCTTCACAGGATGTTTCGACTTTTGATTAATTGTTTGACATGTAAGTTTGAGAAGAAAAACAATTTTACTAGGGTGATTACTAGATGTAATGCATGTTGTATACTTTCATGTCACTTGTAGTGTTATGAAGATCAGGAATTTTGAAATTCATTTTACATCAAATAGTAAAGAGGAAAAGGGAAATCCACCAGTCAGTGGGAAATATGGAGTCTTTCAGGAAACTGTCTCAAATCCAGTCCAGAATGGTTTTGAACACAGATTACGATTACCCAGTGTACTCTGGCTTTGGTGAAACAACTGTCTGCTTCAGAGTCAACTCTAAATGCTCAGGAGGCAAGTCATGAGTCGAATAGATTTTGAGGGTGAATTACTTTTTTATGTCCAGGAGTGGGCAGTAGAGCATCATTTGAAAGAGCAGTTCAAATAGATTTAGAGCAGAATTAGTACAATTTATTTCAAGACATATTATGGGGCAACACACTTGTTTAAAGCTAAGCATATCTTCACAGGTATTTTAATTTTACATCTGGAACCATGTTAGTGTTAAGACATGTAAGGCGGTAGAGGAAGTTAGTATGGTTTTCCCAGTTTATAAACAGAGGACTTAACTTTTCATTTCTCTCAGAGCACCACATTTTGCAAGTATTAAACTCACAACACAAATGCTAGAAGTAAAGGAATAGTACTGTATAGAAGAGGAGTATCAAATAGTAAACAATCCACCCCTTATTTGGTGAACCTAAACCGTAACTAATGTACCCTGGCACTATAGAAAGCAGACGCAAGGAAGCTATGTAGCATAAAATTACTTTAAACATCTGTCAAGAGCAAACTGAGTTGATTACATTCTGTTTTGATTTGCTATAAATACAGAGATTAGATTCTGAAAAACAATTTTAGAGGTGTAATCACATTTTTTTGACAGTGTGAGACAAAGTTCCTTGATAGTATTATATAGGCATTAAGTGGCTTTGAATGAATTAAGAGACCTCAAATGAATGGTTAGGAGCATAAAAAAATTATGTGTTTGTGCAAACAGTGGTATGAATCAAACCAACACGGAAAGAAGTAGGTGGCTATGGAGATAAACTTCATTAAAAGATGGCCAGCAATGCTTCTCAAGGCACTTTGTAAAGGAGGGAAGTCTCTGCACTTCTCTTGGGGAAAGGGAAGGACAGAGAGGAAGAAGCAGAAGAGTGCTCCTCAACTCCAGAGCCACATTTCATCTACTAGGGTGCAAACGAACCAGAGTAATAAAAGTGTCACAGAGGGCACATGGTGACTCTAGTTGCCAGGACGCTTTTCTGGAATGGGAAAATGCCAGTTTCTCAAATCCAATATGAATAAAAAAATGTCTTTGAGAAAGAATGACAGAGATGTATGAGAAGAGAGTTTTTTGCTAAATATATAATAAAGATTATGTCAAAATAACCACTAAACCAGTAATCAAAGGACACAATTCATATGTTGAAGACAGCTTCAAATTTGTACCTGTTCTCTCACAGCCCAAATGAGGGCCTGAGTTACAGACTGCACCTGTCCTTTTGTGTTTTTACATATTATTAAAACACACAAATATGCATTAGTGAATGAGATCTTGATTCAGTCGTTTCCATGGGCTTATTGGAAAATACTAAATTCTTATATCATTACCTAATTATCTCAGATCCTGTCTTCTGTGTGTCATCCTCTCTATTTCTTTCTGCTTTGACAATATTTCTCAGATTCAAGGCAAATTCTCTGGCTAAAACCTGTGAGAACTGTTAGGATAGAACATGACCTCCAGGAAATACCACTCCTAAACATCTTAGTTTAAATGCAAAATGGAAAATCTTAAAAATATTGATGCCAAAATTTCTTTTGGAGAGTAGAAGAATAGTCTCTCTCTAAAAGGGAAGCCAAGCAAACAAGCCTGCTTTTTTATGATGTCACAGTAACATGACGTCAATAGGGCATGCTCAGGCTGTGTGAGAGTCCACAGGACTGAGGAAGAGAGAAAGAGCTCTCCTCTACATTAGGGGCCCTTTGAACACAATCTTCTCTCGCTCTGCTGTTGAGAAAAAGGACAAGGCGCAGTTCATGTAATGTTAACTGAGCTCATTTTTGATGCTTCTGAGGTTAACATTCACACATGAAAATCATAACAAGTCACTCAGAATTTCTGTTTACTGCTGAAAATGGAAGTTGTAAGAGGCTTTCAGTCTGGATCTTCAACTAAACATTACTGAGATGAACTTGTTACCCAGGAAATGTGAGCAGATGGAGGAAGCAAATTCAAGAGAGGAAATATTATTATCTTGGTTCTATTTTGTCCTCAGTGGCAACATTTCTGTTCTTCCATGAGGACCAGAAGATGAAAGGGTTCACTGAAAGGGTTACCAGGCAATGGAACGGGATGCCTAGGGAGGTGGTTGAGTCACCATCCCTGGAGGTATTTAAAAGATGGATAGATGGGGTGCTCGGAGATATGGTTTAGTAGTGGATAGGTGCGGTTGGATTTGATGATCTCAAAGGTTTTTTCCATCGAAATTATTCTATGATTCTATGAGTTTGAAGATGAAAAATACACTGACGGCATTCGACTCATTCTCTTTCTAGTATTCAGCAAGTAGTTATGCTGTGTACCACCAACAGGTCTGCTGACCTCTAAGGTCAATCATTCTATATTTCGAGTAAGTGCTTATTCATGTCCCCCTAAACAATAAAATCCCTTATGTAGTACAACATAATGAAATAGTGCAAAAGTTCTAAGGCTTTCCCTGCATGCTGCTTCCTATTCTTACACTTGTAAAAGTGGGAGGTGAAAAGAAATCCATGCTATTTATTCACTTTTCCCCTGACATACAGTGGGACATATCATGTATTGTACAGAGAAATGGTCTGGGAAGTGAATGATGCTGACTGTAACTGCCTGGGCGCAGCTGTGGGATTGAAGTCAGGCTTGCATCTGTATTGTGTTAAGGTTGCACGCTGAAATTATAGCTTGCATGCTTTCATGTGTGGGATTAGTCTGAGTAGGAGGCCACAATTCCCTGGACCAGAATCAGTTGTGAGCATGATGCCTGGCATACTTTGGTACCCCTGCTAAACTGGTGCTAAAGTGTTTCCCAGGAGCACGCAAGCACAATTGTGTTTCTCAGTGGCAGAACTCAGATGGATCAGCCAGTACATTAAACTGGATCAGCTTGTATATTAAGTTACAGAGAAAAAAAAAATGAGACAGAGATATTCAGTGACTGGAAGGCTTGAAAGTCCTGCAAGCTTGTCCAATTTTTACAATGTCAATTAGCCTACTGCAAAATATTGTGCCTACAAACTTTATTCCTCTTAATTTCAGATTATACAGCAAATCACTGACAGAGTTGGTATAAGTGGAAAGGATCTCCTGGCAATCATCCTCATACTTGTTGAAATCTCATTTTTTCATAATGTATTTAATTTTCAGCTTTAAATCACAGGGTTCTTACCCAAAAAAAACCCGTTAGTGTCTCTGTTCAAAATGGTGTAATCTCCCTTGAAACTTTTCAGTTGGCTTTTGTTCTGCTTAAAATAGATGGAAACAGTTTAAACATATGTTCCTAAACATATGATTATAGTGCGTTTTTGTAATTGGAGGGTTTTACTTGAAGTAGTATTTTAAATACTTCCATGACCAGCACGCGTTATGAGGCATCTGGAACTTGGCTGGCCAGAGAACAACACTCTTATGGTTTTTTAAGTCCTTTGAATGAAGGAAGCAAAACTATAAAATATCAATAAAGCTATCTACCCTAGACAAAAAGTGACCAGAGACAAAGACAATCTCCCATCAAGAGTGCCTCAGTCAGGCTACTGTAGGTCTTTCCAAGTCTCACAAATGCTCTGCTGCTCTCCTCTTTCTGTAGTGCTGGGAACAGCTCGTCTTCTTAAGTACTTCCACATTTCTAATATTTTTTTTTTTTTCCCTTTAAGAAAGAAATCAAAGACAGATACAAAGAGAAGTCTTTAGAAAGAGGAACCTGGTATCTTCAATATGCCTAGTTGTGCAACACTTGAAAACAAAAGAAAAAGAAACCCACAAACTACAAACTCAAACTTTGTTTCTGTAGATCTACCTTGCCTACCAGCTCTATCAAATAACAATGCAAAGACATCTGAATACCATGCTTCATAAAGAGTTCATTAAAGTGGTTTTAAGGATCAGAGGATTCAAGTTAGGTTTTGCATGAAAAACTCAGGACAGTTTATATGAACGTTTTCCCCATTTAGCCTTTATATTTTACATTTACAGATTACATTGGCTATGAGGATAATGTAAAATTTGAGTACTGAAGGGTTTTGAGTGCAGTGGATAAAGTCTACTCACCTAATCACAAAATATTTCCTGTATATATTTCTTGTAAATGTTCATATTTTACTAACCCACATGCACCTCTCTGGATAGCATACATACACACATATGTTCATGTCCCCTATTTCAGTCTAAGTTTTATAGCCATTCAGACATGAAGACATGAATTCCTTCACCTAAAGAGTGAATGAGAACTTTTCTTTGTCTGTAATTTATTTCTGTGGTTTTCTTGGTACAGTACTTCATGGATAACTTCAAGTGCGTCTGGTTTCACTTAACTCTTGTTTTGTGTCTATAAATAATATTAGTCCCTTAGTCTGTCTTCCAGTCTTTGCCTTTTTTCACCCTGCTCTCACAAGTTTGGATTTTATTTAATCTTTAGACAGATTTTTGCACTAAAATCTCATGTAAGGAAATCTGTATTCTCCTTTTCAATATGCCCTTGCAATCCAACAGAAAGATGGTTCAGAAAAGAAAACGCTGGCCAATATTTTGAATCAGTTTGCTGTGAATAATCTGAACTCAAACACAGTTTTCTTCACATCTGTCTTGTGAAGTATCCATTCATATACAAGACAGTAAAACAGGAAGCTAGACTAATCTCCAGACATTGCACTTTTTTCTCTGCAGTATTTCCACATGTTTGTACTGCTTCCAGTAACTCCAAATGATGGATGAACCAACATATGAAGACAGGTTTTGCAAAAAAATACCCCCCCAATATAGAAGATCCTTCACAGATGCTTCTCAATCATTACTCCTTCCTTTCTTTTTTCCTTTAGAAAAATAATTTAAATTAAACAGATTCGTTATATGCAGCACAGTGTTGCCATGTGAGCCCTGAACACTTTGTTCAAGAGCTAGGAGGCCAGCCAACTGCTTTAGTTCCTTAAAGAATAACAGATGTGTCCTTCCAAGTCTCATGCTAATGGAATTTAGGCTGTGGTAAGGAGTTTAAAAATACTCTCGGTTGCCTGCAGATTCTTAGTTAGCTTGTTTCAGGCTTCTTTCTCCACATCTTTCAGAAACATTGCATCAAATGTCCAGTTGAGTTGAAGCCACTAGGAATTTATTTTCATTGAATGAAAATAAATAGTTAAAAGTAAAAATCTATGTGTTCAGTTGTGTATGATGTTTCTACCAGTCTGACTCTGTAAATACTTTATTTAAAATATATTGAGTAAAATGCCCTCTCTTTGTGTACCTACAGTAAAAAACAGTAATCTTTGTTCTGTTACTACCAGCATATGCTTGATACCTTTATTTTTATCTCCAAATATTAACCACAGCTATATAGAAGTGAAGCAAAAGATTTGATGTAACCATCCTTAAGCAGATGTCAGTAAATTGAAATGGCAAATGGGGCGAAGTAAGAGCTCCTTTGCATTGCAGTTCACGATTTATATGTTGTGAAGGCCCTAGAATCACAGGGAAAAA
>NW_010299016.1:0-26965 GCF_000700745.2 Antrostomus carolinensis | reverse complement strand
AGGAATGCAGTGACGGTGCAGGAGAAAGTGCTTTTCCACTGTCAAAGCTCTTACTTCAGCTTTCTGCACTTCAACTGTGTGCAGACTGAAGTGAATGATGTTTATTATAATCTAATTGTTGCTTTGCTCTCTTGTCTCTGTGGGATTGAGAGTGTTATGGAGAAAGCTCTCGAAGGGAGTAGTACAGCAAGTTGCAGTGCTGAGCACTCTGACTGCTTGTTTTCACCATTTACTGTGAATGGTGGGAAGCAGAGATCTGGTGGGTAGACAGAGAGAAGGGAGCATGAAAGAGAAGAGGCTGGAGGCACCGGCTGTGGCTGGGAACAGGGGGCTTCTGTATGGCAAGTATTGCAAAGGGAGGTCCTTTATTTTTCCTTTTTCGCTTTGTCTGAGTTTGTCTCACATATTGCCTCCTCACCAACTACTATTATTATCATAATCTTTTTTCACATATTACTTTTGTCATCCTGTATACCAGTCATGTCTTATGTTTGTGCTGCTCTTCTTCCTTGTGCGGTATTTGATGCTGCTGGAGCTCTACTCTGGGAACTGGGGTTCTCACAGGTTTTTTCCTCCTTCCACCTCATATCCCACTAGAAGATTGCCTAGGGAAGGAGGCAGCTACCCTGCATCTTATTCCCTCCACAAAACTAATGTGGAAACAGTTGCTTGGCCTCTTTATCTTTCCTGTCCCAAGCAAAAACTCATACTCTTTGGGGAGAAAAAAACTGGAAACTCTGCAGCTCCTTGTCTGAACAGCTAGTAAGGAAATAGATGGTAATGGATTGTCTTCTTCCTTTACAATGTTAGGTGGTGTTCATGACAAAGCATATGTCTGATGAGGCTACATTGCCCTTTTCCATGAGGCAGTATAAAGAAGTGATGCAATGGTTGGCACTCAAGACAGGACTACCTGCAAGAACTGGACAAACTCTGTCTCCCTGCCTCTCTGACAGAAGCTGAGGGAGAGGGCTGGTGGGAAGAGAGATTGTTGGTGGTTTACAAAGAAGGGAGGCATGGGAGGAATTTTGGTGAAAGGATCTTTAATTGAAAATGATGTTAAGTGACAGGAAGAAATTACGAGAAACGGAAGGAGCAGCTGAAGATGATGTATTTCTTCAATATTCCTATTTTACTTCCTCAACTTTATCTCAGAATTGCTATTTCCTAAAAATCATCCCTTCAGAAATACCTCACCTCCCCAACCACTCATCCTGTCAGAATTCTTCCAAGCCAGCATTCACACTTGATTTCCCCTGTTTCTTTCCTATTCCATCTGCCACTTTTAATTTCCTCTTACATTCTCTTTCCAGAAATCCCAATATGTTTCATTCCTTTGTCCTCAGTTCTGCACCCTTTTTTTCACTGAGACTTTCACAGTCCCTTTTGCATTCAGTGACACTCTCACTTTGCATTCCTCTGTAGTTCAGCTCTCTTTCCTGTACTTCTTTCTCTCTGTAGTTGTTTATTTTGAGTTCCTCCCCCCACCTTTACTACTCAAAATTTTTTGATCTTAATAGTTATTTATTTTCTTTACAAGGTTTTCTATTATCTACAATTTATCCCTTGGAAACTCATTCATTGCCTTTCTCATGCTTTACTCAAGCAATTTTTCTTTAGACCTATTCCATATTTTTCTATTTATTTTGTTTTCTTCTGATGTTTTTCAGTTTAGGAAGATGAAATTTCCTTGACTTTTGATAGCCAGGAACATAAATTGCAAACCGTTTTCTGGTCATTTCCAATGCTGTCACCCCAGTAACACAATACCTAACACACAACAAACATCACATCATAATGGATAACTACTCTTACACATCATCATCATTAACAAAAGACAAACAGCACTCTGTAAGTATCATCTTGGCTGCACACTTTCCTTGTCTTCCAAATCATCAGTAGCAGAATAGTTTGTCTGTAGCATTTAACTTCCTTAATTTTATTCAGAATAATGAATGAAAACTTTTAAGTAGTGGAAGGTCATAGTTTACACAAAAGAGTGCAGCAGAATATTCATGTAGGCATGATTTTATTCCTGAATGACAGCTACACTCTGATCAAGGATACCAAACTAGTGAAATCCAGCATCCACTGCAATTAGGACAAGAATTTTGTCACTGATTCTGTGGTCCAAGATACTGTCCAAAATTGGGTATTTCACAGCCTCTTCTATCTAAATGTGAGTTCTGTTTTCTCTCTTTCTTTTTATTTTTAGGACAGTAACTCCTAATCTCTAAGTACAGTCTTTTTTCTCCTGCTTTGCAACTTACTTTCACTTTCAAAACACAGTCCTCCAGTATGCAGATATCATAGGCAGTAGGTATTGCAGAGCAAGGAGAAGCTCCACAAAAGCATAGATACTATGGCCATATGAAGTTGATGGAGCTGTGCACAAGTCTAAAAAATGAGCATAAGAGATATGCCAAAAAAGGACAAGGGTTTTTTAAGGTATGTTATTTTTTGCACAAAATACTTTACATGCAGGTTTCTCCAAGCAGAGCTTGGCTTCCTTGGCAGCACAAGAAAATAAGCAAGAATGGGAATAATTGATTAGAGATATTTTACTCTCTGAAGCATTATAATGCAGAGCGTGGGTGTTTCTGAAAATCTGTTAGTAAGCTAAAGACAGTTTTCAATTTGAAGAGGAAAAAACCATATGTATAAAATGTAAAAATGAGGGAGAATTATTGCTTTATTGGATATCTCTTTTGAATAAGTATACCTGAGAGATGTAACACAAGGATTCTCAGGTGCTAGTTTTTTGCTCTAAATTATCTGACTACACAGCAAACTCTCCAAAAAAAATTCCACACTATTACAGAGATTCCAATGTGTGAGTACAACTCTGGGTGAAAAGCGCCATTATGTGCACATAATCCTAAACACATAACTAATAATAACAATAATTTCCCTATATTCAGTGTTTGTGAGTCACCTGAGACAGACCATGGAAGGTAAGAACCAAATTTAATTATGTTTACTTTTGTATGCATCATTACTAAGCAAAGGAAGTTCATTTGAATCTCTTTTTTCTTCTTTAACTTTCTGTGTTTTGTTTACATGGCAAGGTTTTGGTAGCAGGGGAGTGGCTTCTGTGAGAAGCTGCCAGAAACTTCCCCCATGTCCAACACAGCCAATGCCAGATGGCTCCAAGGTGGACCCGCTGCTGGCTAAGGCTGAGCCCATCAGTAACGATGGTAACGCCTCGGTGATAACATAATTAAGAAAAAAAGAGGAAGAGAAAAAACTATGCAATTGCAGCCAGAGAAATGAGAATGTGTGAGAGAAACTACTCTGTAGATTTCAAGGTTAGGGAAGAAGGAGGGGGAGGAGGTGCTCAAGGCACTGGAGCAGAGATTTCCCTGCAACTTGGGATGAAGACCATGGTACGGCAGGCTGTCCCCTTGCAGCCCATGGAGGTCCATGGTGGAGCAGTTGTCCACCTGCAGCCCGTGGAGGACCCCATGTCAGACTGGGTGGACACCTGAAGGAAGCTGTGACCTCGTGGGAAGCCCGCACTGAAGTAGATTCCTGTCAGGACCTGTGGCCCCATGGAGAGAGGAGCCCACACTGGAGCAGGTTTGCTGGCAGGACTTGTGACCCTGTGGGGGACCCATGCTGGAGCAACTTGTTCCTGAAGGACTGCACCCACGGAAAGGACCCCAGGCTGGAGCAGTTCATGAAGAACTGTTCGTCATGGGGAGGACTCACATTGGAGAAGTTCATGGAGGACTGTCTCCCATCAGAGGGACCCCACACTGGAGCAGGAGAAGAGTGTGAGGAGTCCTTCCCCTGAGGAAGAAGGAGTGGTAGAAATGACATGTGACAAACTGACCTCAACCCCTATTTCTTGTCCCCCTGTGATGCTGAGGAGGAGGAGGTAGAGAAATTGGAGATTGAAGTTAAGCTTGGGAAGAAGGGAGGGGTGGAGGGAGGTGTCTTAAGATTTGGGGGTTTTTTCCTCATTATCCTACTCTGATTTAATTGTTAATAAATTAAACTAATTTCCCCAAGTCAAGTCTGTTTTGCCCATGCCAGTAAAACACGCTGCAAAGATGTTCACATCAACACCTGTAAGTGGTGAATGATCTTTACCTGTCCTTATCTTGACCCACAAGCCTTTTGTTGTATTTTATCATGTCCAGTTGAGGAGAGGGAGTGATAGAGCAGCTTTGGTTGGCAGCTGGCATCCAGCCAAGGTCAACCCACTACACTTTCTGAACAGCTTTCTTACTCTATCCCCACTCTGTTTTCAAAGCTTTAAGGTCATTGGCCAGATTCAGTTCTGGATCATTGCAGTGATTAAACTGAACTATGGATTGTCTTCTACCCCACATTTGGCTTTTCCCTGCTCTGAGCCACCAAAATTTTGCAGCCATCCATAGACATGTGGCTGCTTCTGCTTGTATTCTTACTCTGTGCATGCCATAATCCCAGGTCTTTTGAGAAGAAGCAAAGTACAGTAGGCAAAAGAGATCATGATGAGCTTGGCACTCCTTATTGTTGCTAACAAGCTTCTTATTTGACCTGTAAGTTTTCTACTAGGAGTTACAGATGTGCTGATTTTCCTTACTGCTAGGAGTGGAGAGGACTCATCAACACTTGCATAGTTGATTGCAGAGGCATCTGTGAGGCACTTCTGCTGCTGCTGAGCTGCACAGATAAGCAAACAATGCTGAAGAAGAGGCGGCAGGAGCTTTAGTCTCCGCTTCCTCTCTGCCACTTCCCCCTCACCAGCTTTTGCTGTCATCTTGTGTGGGACTGAACCAGCTGGTGTTGGGGGAACCGGCACAGCTCATTATATTAGTCAAGTATTAGCACCATTGAAAAGGGTCAATTGCAAAATGAAGGTTATTCTGATGAGTATGACATCAATCTGATATTATTAGCTGTCAATATTGCGTGTTTCCTGTGAGTTTCCTTGTAAATGACAGCAGCAAAACTTCATGGCAAGTAACTGCTTAAAAGACTTATTTGTATGATTCTGGAATTAATAAAAAGAGTAAAATACTCTAAGGAGGGGAGGGGTGTAAAATGATAGACATCTCAGGAACATCCTTATGCTAACTGGGAATAAAGAAATTGCCAACAAAGCTCTGAATTTGTATTTCTTCAGCCTGTTCCCACCAGAACTTGCTTGTGTTGGTAACTGAAAGCCTAAAAGAAAGAGCTGTTTGGAAATAGATTGAGAGAGTTTGAACGGAGGAGGAAAACTTCTGTAGTTTCTGTAACATGCTGCAAAGATGTTCCCATCAACACCTGGTTTCCAAATCTAGTAGAATGGGAATGTTCTGGATGTTAAAATAACCTCTCTTGATCACTCTCTGAAGCTATTTATATTTTACTATTTAAATATCCTATTTATTAATAGTGTTCGATATTAGCACATAGAACCCCCTGCATTCCCCAGTCAGCAGGTAGCAGACGTCTCATGTCAGCTATTTTATGAGCAATATAATTAGCACGGCAAACTGTACAACTTCCAGTTTGATTCATCTGCTGATGCTTATTCTGATTCATTTACAATTATGCTAGTAATTGGTATAACTGTATAGACATATCTGGAAAATGTCCATAAGTGGATATCCTAATTATAGATTTATCCCAGTGACAGATAGTCACATCATATAACTACCACTTTCTCCATCTATCAGGAAGTGCTATGCCGATTCCTAAGGCAAAAGACTAGTGGAGGCTGTGGTCTATTAGATTATTATGGATGGAATAGGGAAATTCAAAGGAGGTGTGACTGCCTGTCCTCTGAAGGTGTTCTTTCAGATTCTAGGTGTTCAGAAAAGCAGAACTCTTGCCAACTCCAATGCAAGCTGGCAGAGAAATTTCATTTTGTCATGTGCCCATTCAAATACACGAGAGAAATCCAGTTCTAGTGGAGCTTAAACCACAGCTCTCTGAAGCACACCCAAAGGTCAGTCCTCAGGCTCGTGCCAACCAAGTGAGCTGATGAGGACCTGCCAGGACTTGAAAATCTTCCATGTAGAGAGTGCCCCAAAAGCAGGAAGATGCAACTTTCAGCTCCTCAGACATTCGTGTGTGATCTCTATGCTTGTGCATCCCCAGATTTCTCCATGGGCAATGGGACTTAGCTGATAGCAGCCTACCTCAACCACGCACCTGCAGTAGTTACAGTGAAGGCAAAAATGTGGAGGTATGGCTAAAGCAGGAGAGGACACTGGGCACTAGAGAACTCAAGTTGTGGCTGGCATAATGATTAGAAGTCTTTAAACTGCAACTACAACAGTTCTTTTCATAAGGGCAAGATCAATGAACTGTGTGTTAAAGACATAATGACTTTTACTTTGAGATGCCTTTAATTCACTTCTGACTATCAAACAATCAAAACTTTTACTTAAAACTGTTTTATGATGAAAGGGGTTAAATGAGATTTTTTTCCTTTATATCTCAGAATATTAAAAAATAAAGAAAATAAACAAAACAACCACTCCAGTTCTATAAGTCACTCCAACTAACTGTTCCACTACAGAACAGTTTTTGCACAGTAAGCTTAAAGTTGTTTTTCCCTCTAGATAAATCTTCTGAGTTGCTTCCACCAGAAGTGGTTCCTATTGCATTCAGGCTGAATGCAATATCTATCATGAGGCTTTTTGACAGAAAAATCTTCTCATCTTAAAACCAAATTTACATGTGCAAAACTAGATCCAAAGTGGCTCTGCAAGGGCTGGCTTAGCATTTCCCTATCATCTCTGTACAGGAGATATTTAAGATAATCATAAATGCATGATAATGCACTTTGCATAATTTTCATCATCTTGTTCTGATATATCAAAAGTGCTGCCAATTTTGAAATCAATAACATGTATTTGAGTACTTTATCATTAAACCAGGATATATTTTACCATGATAACAGATTTCCGTCCTTTCATTCTTTTTTATAGTGAATGAACTTTGTAAAACGAAGAAAAACCTTTTCAACTTTGCCGTCTTCAGAAAGAATACTTTAGCTTTCAAGAGGCCAGATAAAAACGTGTTCATTTTACATAATGCAGTGAACTAAAAAATGCAAGTACTGATATTTGACTTGTCCGTAACTGAAAGTCAATAGAAAACTTTAAAACTTGCTTTAAAGCAAATGTTTCCATTGTGCAGCTGAAGCTACTTCTGGCTGTTGATTTTTTCCTCAACTTCATTTATTCAAAATGAAACAGACATAAAATAGCAGTTGAGTTTATCCAAGAACATATAAATTACTAACTCTCAATTCTGACGTAATTTGCCATACTTTATGGCTGTCCCTATTGCATAATTTCACGCACAATATAAATTATATATAACATTAATAATACGACAGTGATCCCTAAAGGCTTTAGTAACATGGAAATCAAAAGCATCTTGTAGAGAAGCGTTTACAAATTGCCATAGCAAAAATTGCATTTTATTTTAACTGGAGCATAATTAAATCCAAACTATGAATTTAAGAATGTGGTTAACACTTTCTTTTTTGCACACTGAAGCTCATCATTTATGTTTGTTGATACATCAAAATTTCTCAGAAATAAACCTTCAGAAAAAAAAAGGTCTCTGTCTTCAAGGTGATAGATTTTTGTAAAAATTCACAGCCACTTGTTTTATATGTCATTATGATATGTTAACAAGTACAGAGAATGAAATTCCAGAAATTGTTGAGGTTTAACAACAGTTGAGTAGGGAAGTTAAAACCCAACTGTGTCAAGACATTAGTTATCCAGAACCACAGAACAGGTAGAGAAAAGAGTTAATACTAAAAAAAATCTACACCATCAACATGGGTTTTAGCTACATTGTAATTTATAATACTCCCTCTAGTCTTTCAGCTTCCAATCTCTAGTTTGGGAGAGATAGGGTCTAGCTGCAATTTGTGTGTGTCTTTCTTTTGAAAGCTTATTTCAGCTGCTGCTGAAAAACCCACTGAAGCATAAATCTTATCCTTTTAGTTGGAACCAAACAGCACTGTCCTCATTGATTTATCTTGTGTTTGTTTCCTCCAGCAGTCACCTCTGATTTACTTCCTTTCCTTCAGGATAATATCACAAAAGTAAATTGGTGTGCACATTCACAAAAAATGTATTTTACTGTCTTACTCCTTGCTCTAGGATCCATTTAAGTGTCCACAGAAGTTTGTATTGAGGGACCCAGTACCAGGTGCCACCTTACCCCACTTTCACCATTATTTTATGTATCTACCTTGTCACAGTGTACATTTTTTCTCATAAGTTAGAGTTCAATTCTTTGTGACTATTCAATGCTGGACACAGATTTTGAGTTTAGAATTGAGTCCTGTCTGATATTATAACTGATTAGCAATATCTTTGCACACCAACAAATTTTAGAAAGCAGTGAGTAAGGTAATATTGTCAGTGAGAACTTGTCTTTACACAATATAAAACCGACTATAGGGAACACTCAAGAACATAATGAAAACTGCAAGCAGAGAAAACTTTATACTCTTCACATATAAAAACATTAAACAAAGTGGTTAAGGGTTGTATACCCTTTTCTCTGCCCCAAAGAGATGGTTGGTCTAAATGGAATAATAATTTTATATTATTTATTTCTATTGCTTTATTACATTCAGCTGTATTTCAGCCTGTTATGGAATGTAAGTTATTATACCCACAGACCTTTCATATCCTAATGGGTTTCATTCTGGTTTGGGAATTTTATTCTGAAAATTGATGTTCCCCTTTTCTCTCATTCTTATTTGGTTTTTTGTTCTGAAATTATAATGCACAAGAATCTTTTTTAGGGGTTTACACATGAGACTTTTAAATGCAACTGTCTCTTCTGTGAATAACTAATTTTGCAGGAGAGATTTTTCTTCCAAAAATGGTTTGTAGTGAAGAAAATAAGTGATTTATACTATATAGTCTTATCCCTTTCATTGTCTTCATCTTTTGTTTTTTCCTACAATTGCAGCACAGTCCTGAAGGTAAATTTGAGAAATCTATAAAAGTAAACTTGGCAGTCATTTCTAAATCCTGGCTTCTGTAAGGAATCTTGTGGAAGAAAACTAGAGTGGAACCAGAGCTGAGGGAGCTGATAGACACAGCACAGTGCCCAGGAAAAATGGTGTAAAAGCTTAGATGCTTCATAGCTCTGGCAAAAAGAATTAACTTTGTAGATAATTAATGGAAGTGTATTTAGCATATTTTCTAAAGTCACTGTTTATTTTGCTCTTCCCTTCTCTATAGCACATTACTGTACTTGCAACAGGTAACCATGGAGGCAAGACAAAAGCTAGAAGGGACTGATGTTAGGACTCCTTAGTTCAGGCAATATGCTTCAGTGGTTCTGATTTCCTTAAAATAACATTATATAATGCTTTGGACCTTATTTCTTCACAGGTACAGTTAGCAGAGAATTACAAGTCCAAAAGAACAGAAGATACATAACAACAATTGTGGCTTTTTCCAAGACTCCATAGGTGTAACTGTGTTTGTACCTGTCCTCATCATGATAGAGCTCTCAAAGATAAGTTAGACAAAATAACAACTCCTAAGTAATCTGTTATGTATTTTTTAAATTCAGAATTGAAAAAAAAGTCTTCATTACTTTAACTTTAATCTCTGTGTGATTATAAACTCTTTTGCTTTCTAGAAAAAAAACCAAACCAAACCAAACCAAAACCATAAAAGAATGGACACAAAAGTTAAAATAAAACCCAAACTGTAGCAGGAAAGGTCACGGGGAGTGCTGATAAGGGTCTTCTTCAGTGAAAACAGTTCATGCTGGAACATTCCAGTTTGTCAAACCTTAAACTTTTCATGCAAATTTGTCATTTTAAACAATCCGTCACTGCAGTCTGTGTAGCTGCAGGGCAAAAGATGAGGAGAAGAAGAAAAAACAGTTTTGCAAATTTACTAACAGGAAAATGCTAAGGAAACATCCTGCAGGTATTGAAGAATTATATGCAAATCCCCCACTGTTTTGGATCGATGAGGAGTAGTTAATCCCTCTCAGCCCCTCCTTTTGAAGCTGTTCTTCATTATTTATTGCTCCCAATAAAGAAACTAAAGCTGCAACCTGTGCACCAGGGCACTCAATGGGGAAGTGAAGTGCCAGCCCTGAGTCAGTTAGAAGTGGGAACTTACACATGATCTCTATGCATCAGGTGAATATTTTATCTGCAATGTCATGGTGGGTTATCTCTTTGTGTTTTTGTTTTCATTTCTGTCTTGCTTTCCATGATGAAGAATTTGGAAATATCCTGGCTTTATTCCAGTGAAGAATAAAAAATTTTGAATTCAGATGTATTATTTTTTCTGAGCCACATGTCTTGTTTTCTCCACTTCAAAACCAAGGGTGGCTAAGGTCTGAAAATGCAACAGAGACCAGCCAAAGGTCTTGTACTACAGACAGTTCAAAGCAAAGATAAAGAAGCTGAATAGATTGTGCCTTTGGCAGAGAAACCATTAATTGTTGTTTCAAGTTATCTTCTCTTGGTTCTTGGACACTTTCAGGCTGTCAGGTTCCTGCTTATTTATACTGGAAGATACTAAATATTTTCTAATATTAAAATACATTGACTTGGGGAAGTAGCTGATACACTGGAGGGTTGTGCTGTCATTCAGAGGAATGTAGACAGGCTGGAGAAATGTGTTGATGGGAACCTCAGGAAGGTCAACAAGGGGAAGTGGAAAGCCCTACATCTAAGGAGGAAAAATTCCATGCCCCAGTATATGCTGGGGGCCAGCTGGCTGAAAACCAGCTTTGCCAAGAAAGACCTTGATGACCTAGTGGACAATAAACTGAACATGAGCTAGCAATGCACTCTTGCGGCAAAACAAGGCCAGCGGTATCCTGAGCTGCATTAGAAGGAGTGTTGCCAGAAGACTGACGGAGATGATCCTTCATCTCTCCTCAGCACTGGTGGGGCTTCATCTGGAATACTGTGTCCAGTTCTGGGCTCCCCAGCTTCAGAGAGACATGAACATACTGGAAGAGGATCCAATGAAGGGCCACACATATGATTAAGGGAATGAAGTACCTTTCCTATGAGGAAAGGCTGAGAGAGCTGGGACTGTTTAGCTTGGAGAAAAGAAGGCTCATGGGAAACTTATCAGTGTCTATAAATAGCTGAAGGGAGGCAATGAAGGAGACTTTTCTCAGTAATGCCCAGTGACAGTAAAAGAGGTAGTGGACACAAATTAAAACACGTGAACTTTCATATGGTCACACTAGGAAACCCTTTTTTACTCTGAGAGTGATCAGTCACTGGCACAAGTTGCCCAGAGAGGCCGTGGGATGTCCGTCCTTGGAGATACTCTAAAGCCATGCAGATATAGTTCTGGGCAGCTGACTCTAGGTCACCCTGCTTGAGGAGGGAGATTCAGCCATATGACCTTCAGAGGTCCCTCCCAACCTCAACTGTTCTATGATTCTTTGGTTGCCATTTCTGAGAGTTTTCTTCACTAAATTCTCTTTGATAATTCTGAAATAGAAATAAAAAGATTTGGACCAAATACTAAGGTTACACTTCTCAAGCAGGATCAATATCCAATACAGTACATAACCAAACTTTACACCAGATATATGTAACCACATTTCAATTATTAACTGCTGTGGTTTCTTCGTGACCTGCTGCAAGATAGGTATTGAGTAAGAAAGGGCTTACCTGAGAACTAGATTCATTCTCCATTTCAAGAATTCAAGAGGTAACTATTGAAGCTACCTTTCCACATATTCAGGGGGGTTTTTTTAAGTGATTTATAATTTACGAAGGAGCATTTTGTTCTTTTTAAGTTGTGAAAGCTCCTGCCAGTTTCCTTTTGGTTAGCGGCCCTGAAAATTTCCCTGAGACTAGGCTGGAACAACATGTGCCCTTATGTAGACACCCGATGAACTTTTAATATCTTTGAAAACCTTCCAGCACATGATTCCAAGGTGTCAAACCAGTTTTGTTTAAATATAAACACCTTTTATTCTTGATTTCCCAGTGACATTTCTTTTCAAAAAAACACCAATGTTTTCTCCTTGAATCTTTATTAAACACTTTCTCTTTCACTCATTTAAATGGATCCCACTACTCAACAGAAAAATATTTAATTAGTCTGGAATGCTCTCAGTCCAGAAACTGTGATCCAGGAAACAGGCAGATCCTGCAGACACAGCCTCTGTGTGCAGTACAGCCATAGTGGGGCACAGAGAACAAATTTCCTCTACACAATGTAACAAGACATTGTGTTCTGTATACGATCTCCATGTAAATGAGACACATTCAATCAGTGCTGTAAAGTTACTTTTTTAATTAGGTTTTGCTCATGGCAGAACTAAGACAGCTTTCATTTTTCTCATGTGAATATGGATTATGGTAAGTTTTTATATGCATGGTTATAAGATCTTTTATTTCATAGGATGCTGTACATTGGATAGACAATGTTGACTGGGGGCTAGTTATTCCATTATTCTGTGTGCATCAGTCATTCAGTGGACAGCCATATCTACAGTGTAGCATGCCAAATGTAGGCATTTCTACGGTGCTCATTCTAATCCCATCATGTTCACAGTAACCAAAAATTTGATTTTTCTGTTGAGCTTGAGAGAGAGAGAAATAGAATTATCACTGATTTTCAGTTAGGGAACTAAAGCAGGAAGAGAGACTAAAAAATCTCCTCAAAAAAAGGGCAAAATTAACCCAATTACTTGCCTGGGATCACAGAGGAGTACCATAACAGAAGGGAGCAACCTTCGTTTTCCAGATGACTTGTAAGAATGTATACCACAAAAACTTTATTTTTATATTGTTCAATTTCTTTTTCCAAAATTCAAAAAATAAACAACTAGGCAACAATTTTGCAGAAATAATTTGCTAGCTATAAGCAACCAGAAGAAATTTTTGAGGTTAAAAATTGTTGGAAAACTTTAACCATGTACATTTCTACCAGTAGTGTGTCTGCAGATAGTAGACTTCTGGTGACATATAAAAAACGTTCAGATGCATGGTCCTAATGTATGGTCTTATGTAAGAAAAGTATTTATTCTCTCTGAGCTTGCTGAAAAGGAAACATGAGATAGGAAGAAAAAAAAAAGGGGGTACCTTCTGTTTGCTCCACATCTGGCTTTGAAGATAGGTCTAACTAACATAAAGAGTAATGTAAGTTCTCTAGATGTACCATATTAAAAAGAACCCTCAGAACAGAAGACAATATTCCAAAAAACATGTTGGGCTTTTCTAAGACTGACCAATTAATCCATCTGATATAATTCCTGATAGTTCTGCCATCATCCATAGGCACACCAGCATCTTGTGGTCAAAGAAATGAAAGCTGGACAACTGATTGTAAGAAAGCGTTAAATATTAATTGAATCTTTGAAACATATTTATTTTTCTTTTTTTTTTTGCTATTTTTGTGGGTTTTTTTTTTTAATAAAGTGCTAATGATTACTTTGAACAATTACTCCTTATAGGACAGCTTTATTTTCATAGACCCATGGAAACTGAAAATATTTTAAATCTACTGTACCTACTTAATTACCAGTGCCTGGAGCATCCGATCTGTCTATGCTACAGTTCATGCTGCATCACTTACTCAGGTGACTGGCAAAGATTGTTCAGTGACTATGCTCATTCAATGGCAGTGCTTGAGATTACCCAGTGCTTGAGGTAACGTAGATTTTTTTCTTGGTTTGGCACAATATTCAATACTTTCTGTGGTCTAACATTTGCAGACACTCGTTAGATACACTATACGTACATATTAAAGATCTTATAGCACTTATATCTGAAAATGATATGTACTTTGAACACATTAGAGCTTCATAAATAGGATAAATAGAGTAAATAAGGACTCTTTTGTTCTTATTTACTCTATTTATAGATAGATATCAAAGTACTGAAACCCAGGAATAATTGCTCCAGATGAGGGTAGGAATAGAAGGGATGGAGGTCTAGGACTGGGAAGAGGTCATCTTCAGGGCCATCTGGACAACATGTTGATGCACGCACTTACCTTTGTGTTTAATGACTATAAATGGTCATCAAGGTTTGCCTGATGCAACCACAGGCACGTTCAGGGATTTTTGGGATGCTGGGGAGGTTTTGTAGCTGTATTTTCGGTGCAAGTGTCACTAGATGGCACCTCTTACAAGGGCTTTCACAAGGTGTTGTAGGCAGCAGGCAATTGCTCTACTGTTTTGGTGGCAGTAGTGGGTGGGTGGGTGGGAAAGCAAGGGCTTACATGGCAAGGGAACTGTTTTTCTTACACTTGCAAATACAGCAGGATTATTTACGACGGCAGAGTCACCTCCTGAACCAGGGGCTTCGTTGTGCCCACCTCTGTTCTGAGAGAGTGCCAAATAATCTGGAGAAATATATGACACTATTATACATGTAATTTGGGGATTTACAAAGGGAGACTGCTACTTGTTATCCCTCTAAAGAGACGCTGATTTACACGGCCTGGAAATTAGGTGATGCTTAGCAGAGGGACAACAGTATTTTAGTATATGAATGTCATGTAAAGGAGATAATTATATGATTAATTGCAAAGCCATATGACAAACCAATCTGTGCACTAAATCTCTCCCATAATCTATCACAAACAGAACTTATTCTGGTCATTCAAACAGCTAGCCTAAAATATTCCTCTTGTTATGTTATGATAATTTCTTTACTTTATATATTAATTTTCTGTAAGTCCCCCTTCCATAATAGCTTGGTTTTATTTTATAAAATCTTGACTTGGAGTAAATCGGCATTCAATTATGTTTTGATATTTTGTGACTTCTTGGATTAAAAAAAGGATCTTTTTTACCCCTGGGTCTGGGTTTTTAGGATGAGGGACACAGCTCTCACTTTTAACCCTGAGACAAGCTCTTGGAAGTAGCACATTTAGTTCAATAAAACAGCTTCATGTCATTTGTTGTGGTATTCATATCGACTTCTGGACTCTGAACATACCTGTGACATATCTTATTGTCAGCAGGTGTAAAGACTAACAAGCTTTAACGATGTATTTTAAAATTCCTTCATTTGTTTTGACTCTGGAATAAATCTATGGTGCAAAGACTTTTTTTTCAGGGATTTTGGATGCCTGCATTATTGCTATGGAAAAGTCAAATATGAATTGACCTTCATAATTAAACTCGAACAAAACCTTTCTATACGTACCACATGGCACAGATGTAGTAAAATACACTGTATTTATACATTCTCTTTGGAGGTTTGTAGACTTTCTTACAGTTTCTGGTGTCAGTATGTTTATTATTTAAACAGATTTCTTAGAGTTCTGTGCTTCAGAGTTATCACTCTGAATGCTCATTTGTCCATCGGGGGCTATAGCTCTGACAGAGATGAGGTGAAGCAAAAGCTTTGCTTTAGAAAAGAACTATCCAAAGTGATCTAAAATCCATTTCTAAATAAATCTAAAACCACATAGCATCTGGGAAATGGAAAAAGTAGTAATGGTTGTTCTCTGGGATGGAGAAAATGATGAACTGTGTTATTTCTGCAGTGTTTTGCCTTGTACTGTGTACATGCTGTGCTAGGAGACTTGCCTCTCAGGTAGATCACAGAAAGCAGAAAGAAAGCAGATGCAAAGGTCAAACCCAGTTGAAATCCCTGCTAGTGCACCTGAGGTATTTGCTGAACACAGCAGGCAAGGACTAGAATAAGCAGGCAAGGAACTGTTGGACTGCGAGAGGTTGCTGTTTCCCTCTGTGTTTGGGAGAATTCCAGTATCTGTCAATCCAGAGCTGGATGAGGATTTGTGAGCAGCTTTAAAGAAATGACATTACCTCACCTTTACAACTTCCTTCAGAAGAAAGAGACTTTTTTTATCTAATCCCTAACCATACAGAAATGGTGAAGTTTCATTACTTCTATAATTTCCTGAACACTCAATCAATATCTCTTTACTTGACCCTCTAACTAGTCTTCTTTTGCTTCAATAAATGATAACGAAAATTAAGTTGCTATACACGTTGCAGATATTTTCAAATGCTTGCAGCTACCAAAGCTAATCACAGTGGGTTACTTCTATTTCTTACTCTTGGTGCAAATTCCCAGTCATATATCATTTCGGGGGTTTTTTTTGTTTTTTTTCACTTTGGTATTTGCACACACTAAAGAATCCAATACAAACAATCTTTCTCTTGAACAGTGATTCCAAAATTATTTGTACATTAGGAGTGAAATACATCCAGTTCCCAGTAACTGAGGGCTATATCCATTAGTAGAGAGACACAGAACGAAAGTGATCATGAATCTGCAAGCGTAGCACTCAGGGCACCATACCTGCAAAGGATGAGATTTGGACTCCCATCCCTACTTCACTAAACAATTATCTGGCTTGGATCATAGAGCTAGGGCCCTGTTACTGGCCCTGTTACTAGTTAAACTGTGCAGGCAAAGTGATACAAATACAAGGCAATTACACCCAGTGTTCCCTGCTTTCTGTCCCACTGTTCTTGGAAGAAAGTGTACTGCACTGCATCAAAAATGGTTAGAGTGTTTTCCTGGGAGCTAGGAATTATGGAGTCATGTTTTTCAGAGAAAGGATTAGTAAAGTCTGTGGAAGCTTAAAAGAAAAAAGCTCAAGTCACGAGCACATTGCATTTGTTACCTTACCTCTATGACTCTTATTGGTGAAACCATGCAGAGAATAAAGGATTTACTTCTGGAAAACATAGTGGAAGGAGGGCGTTTAATTGGTCTGTGTTCAAAGAAGAGCTAGGAAAAAATCAACATATGTTTTCTATTCTTTTTAGTGAAAAACTCTGGGTACTCTATTTAACTTTTTGAAGATAAATTGTAACTTCATCAATGTAAGAATCAATAATGATGAATACTATTTTCATAGAATGAATTTTGTCAATCCAGATAAATGTCCAATAAAATCCAACATTTGGTATTTGGGGTCAGACAAATTCAAATTAAAATTCAAGTGAATATGATTCACTGGGTGGCTATCTGATTAACCAAACTGTTTGCCAAAGCTACAGTAGATTCTCTCCCTCCTTTGGTCAAGAGGGGATATTTTAATTAAGGTAAATTTAGTCCAAAGGGAGCATATTCTCTAGTTTCTAGTAGGGGTGGGTGGGTTGATGCCCCCTTTGTGACTCAAAATTGATCGAAATGAACCTAGAACTGACAGTAGCACATCATCATGTAAATGTGTCAACCTCTTCTTGAGAAAGGGCTGATCTCCTTAATTCTTGAAAACAGAGGTCCCAAAAGTTTAACCCTGGCAGGGCAGCTGAGCTGTGAAGGGCTATCCCGTAACGAAAAGTCCAAGATGCACTACTTTTTCCACCATAATTCTTGCAGGACCTGCAGGCATGACCTGCTCTGCTTGGCTGGCGTAAAGTGGAGTGCTGCTGACTGGGAGAGTGGAAAAGGGAATCACAGCCGATCTGCAGGCCATCCCCTCTGCTTGGGTTGGGTGATGAGAGAGAGGAGACAGCGGTAGAGGAAGTTCTGGGGAGTAAAGACTCAGGAAAATAACTAATATTAGAGATTTTGTGAACATATCGACAGATAGTCAATTTTATATGGTTTAGTATTCTTTTTTTCCTAGAATCACAATGAATAAACTACCTTTTGGTAGTTTAAATTCACCTGGCTTTCAATATCTCTGGACAAGACCAAGCATCTGGACACTCATAAACCTGAGCAGGTTTCTGAAACCAGATGTATCAGGCATGGCCTGGAGGCATTCTTAGAGGCCAAACACAGGACCTGATCCTATGCAGGGTTAGCCAGGGGCTATGGTATCATTATGTCTATTCCTTTTGGCATTTCCCTGTAATGTTAAACTGCACCTGTACTGCTGAATGCTTCTGTGCTGGGGCTTTCTGACCCAGTGGTAATGAATGATTGCGTTCCCAAACTATTCCCCTCTGGACTGGCAGACTGGGCATAACTACACTGCATAGCACCAAGCCTAACATCTTTATTATTTTGAGCAGTTTTTTAGTTCAAAGTAACCAATGTAATTCCAGAGCTCTGTCACAGCCTACCAGATATTTTTATACCATGCTACTGAGAAAATCATTGGTGTTTTGGATGTTGCATAGCCACCCGGAACAGTCATGGAAGATTATGTTGGCTAGAGGAAGCCAAATGTGGTATGGTTTGGTCTGTGCCTTTTGGGAACAGATTCTGTAGTCAGCTGTGCCACGACCTCTACCTGAGTTTTGCAAAATGATGTTTATGTTTTCTGAATAGTCAGGGTGTAGAAATGAAGTGGGAGTTGAGACCTGTCTCATAGAGAAGAAGCAGGAAGCGGTTTTCACGAAAGTGGATCTTCCTCTGCTGAAGCTCTTCCCTTTTGTATTAATAACTGAAATACTAAATGTTCATCAGACCCAGGACATTAACAAGATGAGTTCACAAATCCATCTTGACTTCTGTAAACACCAGCATATACAACTGTTAATTTGTCTGTCTCTTACGCCTCTTCTTTCTTTTTTTTTTTCATCAGCTCAGTGATTCATGTTTAGAAGTCCTAGAATTTTCAGAAGTCTAGTTTTGAGTCTTTAATAATTGATTGCTCTTGTCTCACTGGATATCTTCTTTGAGCATAGCAAGAGCTTGTAACACTGGTCTCAATAAACTGCAACATTTCAAAGTGACATACCAGAAAAAAATAATCCAAATTTTCTCTACTTAGGAACCTTGTCTTGCTGATGCCCTTAGCCCATTGCAGCTATGACAACAATACCAGAAAAACTGGTAACATCTGCAACTACACAATTTCATGGAGCTCATCGCTTTTGCTAACTGAGATCACAGTTATTTCCCAAAAACCGTGGTCTAATTTCTTCTGCCAGACTAGGTTCTGCTTGTGACTTCTTAAGTTGGTGAAGAATCGCTAAGCAAACCTGAGAAATAATATATATGGCATTAATTACAGAGATGCAGATATAATAATTTTAATTTTATATTCTCCAGAAATAAATTCTGGAATTAAATTAAGTACTGTCCGTCAAACTCATTCACAGATTAATTCTGTGAGTAAATCAAAATGTATGTGGTAATCCTGTCCTAAGGTCAATCTTAGATCTTTTACTTACTTAAACAATTGCCTTTCACTCTGAAATTAATAAATGCAATGAAATAAATCGCAGAACACTATACAGTGCAACATACATACCACTTGTTCAATTAAGCTTTCCTGGCTATCACTGTGTCTGTTCTCCAAATTCTTTTTGCAAAATTAGATTCAAAATAGCCTTGCCTAATACTCTTGATTGAGACTAGAATCAGGACCAGGAGAGGTCAATAGCATAAGAACGTGGGAAAAAATGCTCTTTTCATAGTATACTGCATATGTGTTCAAATAACAGGTAAAACATGGTCACATTCCTGCACAGTCATGTGGTTAGTTATGTTTATTATGACTTATATGTAAATGTGTGAATAGATACTCAACAAGAGCTTTATGAGACCTAGAGAGCATTATTAATGTCTCTATATTGCCTGATCTGAAAAAAGTAAAATTAATTTTAATAGTAAAACTTTTCAGCTTTCTAATTATAAAGTCCTGATTTGACTGGAAGTATTCTGAAAACTCTTAAATTAATCTTGTTATTAATATGACATGTTTGTCTGGTAACACAGGTGGATGCAGACATTCATGCATAATTTCCACAGCATTTGGTTTTCTCATTGGCCATGTTTTAGTTCTGATCCTTTTTGTTGGTCTTTTCTGGGATTATCTCAAATTAACCGTCATGCTTCTTCAACTTTGGTTCCCAAAAGGTGCAGAACTTCAGCACTGTTATCAATGTTGAGAGAGTGGAAAGACTCCTCCAAAGTTTAGATAGCAATGGAAATTTCAAAGCACAATCATCTGTATTAATCAAGAAAATTTTTGTTTAGCTGTGAGGTTTCAGGGATTCAAAGACACCTATGTTGTTTGTATCAGCTTAAGTACATCCATGCTAGGGTAGGCTGACTAAACGCACATCAATACACATCTTTCCACCCCTGGGCACCAGCCCATTGCACAGCTCCTGCATGATACAAGGCGGTCATAGTTGTATCTAACCCTGCCATAACACTCGGAAAAGTTGAAGTCACGAGACTTTTGTTACAGGTGAGGATTTTTTTTTCTCCACTAAACAGAGATTCAACAGCTAATTACCTAGGTTCTTTTTTTTGTTTGTGAGGAACAATAGGCATTCCAGAGAATGATTCAGTATACCTATTTTAAACATCTACCTAGGGTGGGATGAGTCATCACTGTGAAGTGCTCATGTCTATCCTCTAACTATAGAAGGAGTCGAGATATCTAGTTTACACTTAGATAACTAAATCCTAGATAGCTTAAGTTAAGTAAGATTAATCATTCCTGGTGACTGCAGAAAGAGATGAATCTATACCAGCAACAAGGAGGAGTTTTTGCAGTTCAACCTTGTCCTGCAGTTTGACAGTCTTAGCGCAGCAGTCATCTATGAAGGGGTCACTCCCTTGAGCTAACTGCAGTCTTTAAAAAGAAGCTCTTTTGTGGCAGCTCCAGGATGCAGATGGGTAAGTGACTAAATGGAAATCCCATGCTTTCTCTCCTTTTACTGACCAAAAGAAAGTCACCTTTGTGCTTCACTTTAAAGAAGGGAAGAATATCGCTCCACATTAGTTTCAAATCCTGTCTAAGCAAGGACAATAGACTGACTGTAGGCCACCAGAGAACATAAATACACACTGTAATTGGGCTGGAGAGACCATCATGAAGAGACTGAGGACAAAACAGGCATATTTTGGAGGTGCTGCTATTTCTGTTGAAAGTAATCAGCAACATAGTACAAATCCACAGTCAAACCAGCTTGACTTAACGGTACCACACAGTCAGGAGGATACTTCATTTATTTTTTTATTTTAAGTAATCACAGAATCACAGAATGTTGGGGATTGAAAGGGACCTCGAAAGATCATCTAGACCAACCCCCCTACCAGAGCAGGAACCTAAATGAGATCACACAGGAAGGCGTCCAGGCAGGTTTTGAATGTCTCCAGAGAAGGAGACTCCACAACCTCCCTGGGCAGCCTGTTCCAGTGCTCTGTGCTTCTTTACAGTAAAGAAGTTTCTTCTCAAGTTTAAGCGGAACCTCCTGTGTTCCAGCTTGTACCCATTGCCCCTTGTCCTGTCATTGGTTGTCACCGAGAAGAGTCTGGCTCCATCCTCATGACACTCACCCTTTATATAGTTATAAACATTAATGAGGTCACCCCTCAGTCTCCTCTTTTCCAAGCTAAAGAGACCCAGTTCCCTCAGCCTTTCCTCATAAGGGAGATGCTCCACTCCCTTAATCATCTTGGTGGCTCTGCACTGGACTTTCTCAAGCAGTTCCCTGTCCTTCTTGAACTGCGGGTCTCAGAACTGGACACAATATTCCAGATGTGGTCTCACCAGGGCAGAGTAGAGGAGGAGGAGAACCTCTCTCGACCTACTAACCACACCCCTTCTAATGCACCCCAGGATGCCATTGGCCTAAAAACCTAAAAACCTAAAACCATAGGGTTTGAAAGGCAATTGGTGGCATGAAGAAGGAGGTCAGTGAAGAGCCTACCCAGGTGACTGGCTCCAGATTGACCAACACTACAGCAAACCAGTATAGGAGCACAATTTGTACAGTGGAACTATGGCCATGGAGGCAGGTACTGACCAGCACAATAGCCTCCACTCTAAACCAGTGTTACAGATAATCACTTGCAACTACTGCCAAAGTTGGTAGGGGACCAGTTTGGGATGGAAAGACCTGAAGGGTCTCCAGAAGGAGTCTGTCAGATACAAGTCATGTACCAAGGAACTAGTGTTGCATGGCGTAGATCAGACCAGGTGCAGGTGCAACAGGGCTCCCTGTCATGCAGTGTTTGCACGGGGAAAGAGCCTGCCAGAGACTGCCCCTGCCAGCGCCTGTGCTCTCACCAAAGTGCCTTATGCAACGCTGGCTTTTGTGTAATGTAATAACCAGCAGTACCTCATGAGCACATTGCTATATGAGCTTCTCTGCAAAACACAGCCAGTTCTTGTGGCAGTCTCCTAAAGGAACAATTTCCTATATTTTACTTGCTATGTGCAGTACAGCTGTTTCTTGGGGAAGGACTGTCAATGAACTAGAGAGCTTAAATGTCTATAAACAATCCATTACTTAGTAATACTCAAACCTCTGAAATGATCTGTGCTGTTACATGGATGCATAGACCTCTAGAAATATTCGTAGTGAAGCCAGTAAATTCCCTAGCTGTGTCATGTCTTATGGGTCATCTGTGAACTTGCTGTGATTTCTGCTTACTGGGAACTATCCTGACAAAGATGGTCAAGAATGATCTCTCTCCCACCCCATATTCTCAGAAGGTATCACCCTCTCCTCCAGAGCATTTGGATGAAGTGAGAGCTGATAAGGTTATATTACTGATGCTAACAGTCATTTTATTTTCCCTTGTGGAAAACAAACCATTTCTCATGAGAGAATGGCAACTCCCAAGACTTTAAGTTTTGAAAAAAATTCTTCTGCCTTTTTTATAGATAGCTGTTTCTGTACATCTATATTATTACTGTGCCACTTCTGCTTACCTACAGTAGCATCTGCATTTTAAAGTAAGGAATTTAGAATAATGAATTTTTACTTTTTAAATTGTAAACTTCTATGAACAAGTAGATGATAACATACTACCACAAGCAAAAAAAATACATGCTATCTTTGCTTTAAATGAATTGAAACCACTGTAGGCTCCTTACTTGGGATTCACTAGCCAAAACCATGCAGTCCTGGTGGTTGCTTGCTCCTTCTGCTGCCAGCAGTGCTAACAGTTCACATTAACTCAAAGATCCAGCCAGCTGCCAGCCAATTAATAGAGCTTGGCTTGGAAACTGGAGCTTGCCTCTAGCTTGCAACTGATGCTCAGCTGCTGAGACGGTTGAGAAATCCAGTGTTATATCCCTACTGCAGATGCTTGCTCCACGTGATGCAGCTCCCCAGTCCTGAGGCTGATAGCTGGAGCATCCAGGTAGCCGAGCCATGCTTACTTCTAAAAGAGTTTAAGATGTATCCTCACAATGTAACTGTCCAGGAGCATAAACTACAGGAAAGACAGGTACTAACCAGTGACTTTCTTACGGTCTTATACAGTACCGCTGCACTAACAGTTAAACTGCTTTTGGCTTTTATCTTTCCAGCTGTAGCAGCCTGAGGCAGTGTGAGCATTCATGACTGTCTCAACAATGCAACCACCTGCCCCAGTTTCTCCTTTGCACTCACGAGTTGCAAAGGCCCCTGGCTCCTCATGACACTTCTCTCCTTTGGGTTCATGGAGTTCTATATCCTCTTACTGGCTGCACATAAGATCATCCCAAGAAACTGTAAGTATAAACCCTTACCTGGAGATTGATAGGTAATTGCCTATTTGCTCCCAGCACTGTTCTCTCACTTACTTTTCAGTCACTTACCATTTGTGATCTTAATAACTTTCTTCTCTGCTGTCCTCTCTCATTTTCCCTCAGTTAATGTCAATGTCACTTCTTTCAGCTCTACCCACTCCTCCTTCCCATAGCATACTGACAGCTTACATCCCAAGCTGCAAATTTTCCACTTTTTCTTCCCAGCTTTTAAAAGAAACCTCTGTGTTAGATGAAGCAAAGAATTGTGTCACCGTGAGCTGCAATGAGAACCCAAGCCAACTTGACTTAACGGTACCACACAGTCAGAAGGGTACTTCATTTATTTTTTTATTTTAAGTAACTAAAATCATAGGGTGTTTGAAAGGCAATTGGTGGCATGAAGAAAGAGGTCAGTCAAGAGCCTTTGTTGTCTTGTCTACCTTGTTATTTGACATTTTTTCCAGAAGTAGAATAACAGCTATAGAAAGTTACTTCAGTTTAGTGTTCCTACTCCTAGGCTCAGCAGAGCTTTGGGGAGACCACGGCATATATCCAGCAAAGCTACCGCGCTCGGCATTACAACTATTTGTGCTAATTTCCACCAAGGGCAAAATACAATCCAGAGCCCAAGCTAAGCTCAAAATGTCTTTACAGTCATGGTGAAAGAGGGCACAGCAGGAAGCTTTGTTTTTAAATTTTTATACCAATTCTTGTTTCAGAAGTAGAGCAAACAGATCTGTGACAATGTCTCTCCCTTCCTCATTAGATAGCTACAGGCAGCTTTAACGTGACTTAGTGCCTGCCAAGAACCAACCTTTTGCTTCAGTTTTGCCAGTGGTTTGATATGAGAGATTACTAGGTCCCTGCTCCTGTTAATTACCTCACTGCCAGCCATCAGAGCTCTCAGCAATAATGCCCTGCAGCAGGAGACAAAAGACGAGTGTTGGGAAGGACAACGGTGACTATGATAGCAATGAAAGTAAAATAAGAGCAAGTACATGCTCCTCTATTTTGTATTACACTCCCCCTGCTACAAGTGTTTCTCCTTGCTATAAAAATAAAGAGTCTAAAATAAATAAACAAAGCATGTGCTGCTTATAGCTACTTACTGCTTATAGCTATTTCCTGCTTATAGCTTTATTTCCTCATCTACTAAGATGAGTCTTCTGGTACAGGCATTATCCAAGATACTTCTTTCAGTACGTCATCACTGCTGTCTAGTCTTGAATACGTACTGCTTTTTCACCATAAAAAGTATAATTTAATATTAAAGCAGATATTTTATTGATGTATCCTGCTCAGCACCAAGTAGTTCAAGATTAAAAACTAAAAGAGATTAACCAGAGAAATAGGACTTGAAGAGACTGAAAGTTCACCTGGCCCAGCTCATGGCCCACGGGCACATCAATTACACCAAAATGATTCCTGGAAATGTTTGTCTAACCTGTTCTTTAAAAACACTGGAGACTGCAATTCTACAGCCGCCCCAGGCTGCGTACATCAGCACTTCACCACCCTTATGATTAGAAACTCCTCTTTTAAGGTCAGAACTACATTTCCCTTTATTGCAATCACTTCCTTTATTCTCAGTGTACACAGGGAATAACTTAAAATTGTCTGCTCTACAAAAACTACCTGAAATCATTGTTGTGCATTTTGGTCTTTTCCAGACTGAGCAATTTCTTCCAGTCTTACCTCACAAGCCTTGTCTCCTAATCTACCAATCTTTTTTTTTTTTTCCCCCCTCTCATTTTCTTTCTCCATTCTTTCCAGGTGCTCTGAATCATTCTCAGAACTAATTCAGTTCAGCAAAAAGGTGGAATTCAACTCTAGATTTAATTCCAGATTCAGACTCCTAGATTTATTTGTCTGTAATGTACATCTTCACGAGTGAGGGGGATGTCTAAACTCCTCATAGTCTATGGAAATCTATTTAGTCCAGTCAGTGCAGTCTGCAGAGTTATTCAGTTTATCCTAAAGTAGGCAGATTTATTCAGCTAAACATGTCTGAAGATAAGGATGTCTAGTGCTATTGGAGATGCCTTTGAATATCCTGATGTCAGTCCAGAAGGACACAGTGTCCTATAATCTCCATGCCACGTCACCAGCCCTATGTCTAAAATGCCCTATGACATCTCAGCATGTAGAGATGGCCTCAGATGTCTACATTTAGGTAACCAATCTGAGCCCACAGCTATCATGTAGATTCTTACACTGCAAAATCAAGGTCACATACGGATCCAGAGCCTTACTGTCTCATTTGTCTTATGGTCTACAAGTAAGAGTTAGACATGGCATCAGAAGCTGTGCACACAGCTTGTAATAATAAATACAAGGATGGTCATAACTTTTTTATGGAAAAAAATTGTAATGTCCACAAATAGTCAATCTTAGAAGAGAAGAATGTGGGTTTTTTTCATTCTGGGTATTATATGCCGATTCTCACATTCTGTGACAACTTGTGTTGGTAGCAGAAAGGGACTCCAGAATCTAAAATTATTATTATTTTAAACTGAGGATGTGAAGATGTTTGCTAGTGCAATAGAATGTGGTATTAGGTGAAATTACCATCTTTTAGCTTATAAAATGTGGGTTGCTGTGATAGCTAAACCACCCTCCTCTTCATGCTGCACAAGTATATACATGAGGTAAATGATTGCTTGCAGCTTATGTGTTTTCACTTTAAAAATGCTATGTATAAAAATGGATTGCCTGTCAAAGCTTCATTGAATCTGGAGAAATTCATTTCTCCAAGGGGTAGAAAGTGGAATCAAGAGGATCATTTGTGCTAGTGGTGCATATGACATAATGGATGAGTGAAAGTTATTGTTCAATAAAAAGTAATTTTATCTTGACTGGAAGCTCCCTCCTCATATCATTTTGGATAAGATGCTCATGTGAGGAACATTAGACAAGATGAGTAAAATAGGAAGGATAGAAAGGAATTTTGGAGCTATTATAAGCTCTCAAGTTCATAAAAAACCTGCGGAGCCCCTCTAAAATTGCTCTAGATACCCTGCTAAATGGGAAGAGCATGCCAAGGGTAGGAGGGAATGAAGCTTATTTAGTAAGCAACCTGTTGCTGGGTCATCTGGGTGAAAATTCTTGCTTTACTAAGAGATTATCAACTCTTGCACATAGATTTAAATTCTTTGCCCTCCTCTGGATATTGGTCTTGGGGTAGTTCAGGTGGGATTAACTATTTTCTTGGAAAGTGATACTGTATTGAGGAAGCAGGGAATTCTAGTCAGTCTGAAGTAACAGGGCAGTCCCCACAGTGGTCAGGCTCCTTACCAGGATTGCTCATTCTCTCCCTCGCAAATTTGATCTGAGAAAAGTCATTCTTGTTTCTGCTTATCCTCCTGAGCATGTGCAGTATTTGCAACTAACCAAGCAATTCAAGTCAGTATAATATTACCTTGCCTTTAAACAACTCATTTCAAAACAAAACAAAAAAACTGCCATGAAAACCTAAGCTGTATTGACGTTTTTGCTGATGCTCAAACAGTAGACGAAAAAGGTAGGACACAAAATTTTGGGTAAATATTTACTGAACTAAAAAGCTTTTGCCGTCTGTTAACAAGCCAATTAATAACATTGCCATCTAGAGGGACCTTGACAGGCTTGAG
>NW_010299015.1:0-494 GCF_000700745.2 Antrostomus carolinensis | reverse complement strand
TGTTTAAAAAGTTTGAGGACCCCTGGT
Organism: Antrostomus carolinensis; assembly: GCF_000700745.2. Lineage (NCBI taxonomy): Eukaryota > Metazoa > Chordata > Aves > Caprimulgiformes > Caprimulgidae > Antrostomus > Antrostomus carolinensis. The sequence goes on along the minus strand of NW_010299015.1, from coordinate 467 downwards.
TTACAAGAGCAAGATCTAAGGGGTGAGGAATATTTAGATTAATAAGCTAAATTGGCATTTGGACGTGCCAATGGGATGTTCCGTATCATATCACGTCATGTCCAGTATATCAGTGAGGGTCTCTTCCTCTTTTGTCTCTCTCTGGCTTTCGCTCGGGCTCTCGTTCTTCTGGGATTGTGGTTTTGGTTCGGGATTGTCGCTCCTCTGGGATCGTTATCACTCATTTGTATATTTTGTTACTCTTATTATTATCACTACTATTTTAATATTAGTAGTATTTTAAGTTTTCTTTTATTTCTGTGAATGCACCTCATCAGGTCCCACCTTTAGGTTCCTCGGATGGTCTTGAACCTGATCTTCTCCTACAGTGGGCGGCTCTTCATTCTCCCAGTCCCTGGCTCTACCTTCTGTGACTTGAAGGATGTTACTTGAGCACATTTTGGTGAAGACTGAGGCAAAGAAGTCAT
>NW_010299014.1:22803-34538 GCF_000700745.2 Antrostomus carolinensis | reverse complement strand
TCAAATAAATCATAATAATTAAATAATAATAAATAAATAAATAATGAAAATAAATTAATAAATAAAGACTAAAACAGAGGGGTCGTAGTGCACACTCAGAGGGTACAATTGGAAACAAATTCTGCTGCTGTACTTTCTGTTTCAGATACCAGTGTGTTCGCTGTGGCCATACTGGGAATGTAATGCTTGAAAACAATAAGCTAGTTAATAAGAAAATAAACATGGCAAAATGTCTTTGTACTTCACAATGTTTAATTTATAACACTGCATTTTTGTACGATTTTCAACATCAATTGTAGTTAGTACGATTTCCTGTAGTTAATGAAAATATGAGTCAATTGTTTGCTCGGTGCGTGTGTGTTTTGATCCATCATTTAATCTAATGGATCGTTGGTGTTACACAGCAGCAATTGTTCAGTACCACCACAGTTTTTCAGTCCATTACACTCAGTTGTATTGCTGCGCCTTTAGATCTCTCTTAAAAATGCTCTGAAATGCATTCAATGACTCATATTAATTTCAATAAATTTTGCATGGGTGTTGTGGAAACAGGCCAATCTGCTTTTGCTGTAGGCCACAGCCTCCCACAAATGCCTTGCTGCCTCACCATCTTATATATAAAGAAGTTCAGCCCCCAGTGGCCTTCAGTTTTCCCTGTATATGAAAAATGAATTTCCAAGAGATTGATCTCTTTTTTTTATATGTGAGTTGTCAGTAGAGTTCAATGTCTCCAGCATCCATGGACTTCTGTCCAGATGCACCGCCATGAAAAGGAAACAGGGAAGACAGGTCATGGTTCTGAAAGGCAAAGTTGGAAATGAGGTTACTTTTTCCTGTAGTAGTAGGGGCAATCAGAATCTGGGCATTGAGACCTTCAAAGAGTTCATCACTGCCTTTTTTTAGAAAGATAAACTTGGGAACATCCAGATATGTGATCCATTTTGATTTACTATCTAAATACCAAATCTTTTAAAATGTCATTTTCTAACTTCTCTGCAACGATACAGACTCATAACACTGAAGCTGAGATGATCATTTAATTGCCTGATTCCAGAAACCAAGAAGAAAAAAATGAATATGCATTTGGTAACACTAAAAATGACACTTTTCAGCTCTTTTATCTTTTATCCCCCTTTTCTTCTTTTAGTTCTAGTGTGTTTTGGTGGGGTTTCATTGTTTTTTCTCTTTTTTTTTTCCCCCTGAAGGTTCTCTGCAGGCAATATATTTCAGATAAGAGTAGAACTTGAAATCCAGCTTTTATTTTTGCAGCTGCTCATGCTCAGACCTTTGAAATGTGTCTCATTTTTGCTTCCATCATCTTTTGAACTGATAGTATTTAATTTTGGTAAGTCGATTGGTTCATATTTAAGCCTATAGCCTGTCATTTACAATGACTTGTACTGTTTTTGTAAAATGTCTTCTTCAGTGTCCTTGGGCTTGTCAGGCTGAGTGACATGCTTGTGCTCAGCCATTGTTCTCCTCCTACAACTGTATAAATTTATTAGTTAGACAGATTTAGCACACCAAAACTGCCCAGCAGACTTCAGCCTTCATGCCGAACAGGTCTAGGCAAGCAGGTGGGTTTACACATGTAAGTAGCCTAAACAACACAAAAAAGACTGTCAGTCAACCATGTAAAATTAGTTGAGTGCCTAAGGGTTCTGACAAGGAATGTCTGGTGGATTTAAATGAATACGTTTGAGAGATTAATGCCCACAGCAGTATGCCAGACTCCTTCACAGAGCTTACTGTCTTCATAGTAGAGCAGAGCATGTGTTTGTGTCTCTCCTACCTCAATTCATAGTCTTATCTCAGCATAAACTAACCTCACCTCTAACCTAAACATTCCTTGACACAATCTCTGGCCAGGAGGCAGAGCTTAAACCTGGGAAGCGATACTGTCTTGTGCCATTTTAACTAATTCTACCAAAGCACATCTCTGAGAGGCATAGTGTTTGCAGGGTTGAGATCCAAGAAGCAAAGTCTGAACTTGCCTGTATGTTCTGTAATCTTGTAAAATCAGGAGGGAGGTCCAGATTTAGAAAGGTTCGCTTTCTGTCAGTTCCATCAGAAGAGGGGTGAAATAGAGATACTGGTGGTTAGCTGGGTCTAAGACTTATCATTCAAAAGCAAAACTTAGCCTTTGCCGCAGGAGCATATGAGACTGTGGAAATGGTTTCTGTGCAATATAGTTAAAATTATATTTGAGATAATAAGCTGCTTCTGAGAAATATGACCTCAGAATTTAGGTTGAAGAAATGTCATGCAGGCCTGGAGAGCAGGAAATCTAACTATCGTAGCTATGCAGTTGTACCACCAGAGTGCCTAGGAGTGTCACTGATAAAAAGCTTGATAAAGGACTAATGAGCAGGGTGTTTGCAGTCCATGGCAGTTCTAACTATGCAGGACACCTGAAGTATATAGGAAGTAATCTTCAAATATAATATTGAAAGATATGTAGCATAAACTGAATGCACGAGGCTACTAGTGACAAGAGCTGGCGTTCATCCTCAGTGCATGGCTAAAGTCATTAACCAATTTAAATGCTTTACAGATACAAGACAGAGATTATAACTTGTAAGAATGTGCATGATACAATGTATTGAACTATATGGAGAGGGGAGTCGTGTCCTGGACTTTTGTGTTTCTCAGGCTACAGTGCTATGGGAGCCAGAATTGTGCTCTGCTGTCAGGTGCATAAGGTTCTCCTCTTGCTGATTGTTCTAGCCCTCAGCTCAGAAAACCCCACATGGCAAATCCAAGCCTGTGATTAAAAGTAATTGAGTGGGTCAGGGGACTTGGTGGATGGCAGGGGCAGGCTCTAGAGCAGCTGGTGTTCCTGTTGCCTAGTGGGAAGGCAGCCAGCCTACAAGAGTCCAGAGGTGGGGTCTGTGGAGAGATGACAGCAGGAGGGGTAGAACCTTGTGCAACGTAGGTAAAAGTAGAAACTAGTCATCTGTGGTGAACCAGATGTATTCTGCAAAACTACAGCATATCCCCAATGTGTTATCTGAAGGACTGTAACTCTGTTTTTCTTTTAGCTTCAGAATGAAGCTTCTTGTAACAGAAATAGTGCGTCCAGCAGGACTGGGGAAGTCATCTCCCTGTACTCTGCATTGGTGATGCTGCACCTCGAATACTGTGTTGCTTTGGGCCCCTCACTACAAGAAAGACATTGAGGTGCTGGAGCATGTCCAAAGAAGGGCAATGAAGCTGCTGGAGGGTCTGGAGAACAAACCTTATGACGAGTGGCTGGGGGAAGTGGGGTTGTTTAGTCTGGAGAAACGGAGGCTGAGGGGAGACCTTATCGCTCTCTACAACTACCTGAAAGGACGTAGTGAGGTGGGTGTTGGTCTGTTCCCCCAAGTAACCAGCGATACGATGAGAGGAAATGGCCTCAAGTTGTGCCAGGGGAGGTTTAGATGGGATATTAGGAAAAATTTCTTCACCTAAGTGGTTGTCAAGCACTGGAACAGGCTGCCCAGGGAATTGGTTGAGTCACCATCCCTGGAGGTATTTAAAAGACATGTAGATGTGGTGCTTAGGGATATGATTTAGTGGTGGACTTGGCAGTGCTAGGTTTACAGTTGGACTCAACCTTAAAGGTCTTTTCCAACTAAAACGATTCTATGATTTTATGATTCTATGAAGTAAGCAGTATTTTTTCTTCTAATGATAGAGTGCGTCCATATGTAAGAAGGTAAATGGACAGAATTGTATCTGTGCTTTTTTTAAAAGGTAATAATACATTTTTAATATAAAAGTATGCTTCTCATCACCCTTGGTGAGCTATGTTTTCTTATTAGCCAGTGTTGCCTAATAAGAAGAAATCTGATACAATCTGGTCCACAAAATTAATACAATTTACTAAATGTTTGCAAGAAAAAGGGTATGCATCTATGCACTGCAAAATTGATAAGTCTATATTAATAGATACAGACTTCTTGGTGATAATAAGGACATTTAAAAAATTGCTCCCAACACTTTGTTACCCATGGAGGGAGCATTAGGGAATTCTGCACTTTTTCCAGCAGCAGAAAGTATTGGCAGGCATCAAAGGAGGCATTCCTTCTCTCTACTCTTTTGGATTCTTCCTTTCCTGCATAATAAAAAGCCTCCAGATTATTTTCTTGAAAGTATTCCTTCTATGAGGCTGAAAGAACAACCAAAAGAATTGAGGCTGAGAAGCAAGTCAGATGGAACAAACAACACTTTATAGAAAAAAATATGGATACGGAATATTCTACAGCAGGATCTATGGGACATGTAAAGCAAAGCAAGTATTTCATCAAGGGACCCTTATCTGACAGAACTATGAAAGAAGAGTAGAAAGTTTCAGTACTTCAGAATATAAATAAAAGTCCAGTATGTGGAGGATACTGTTCTACAAGATTGTTTTATCTTTCTTTAAGACAGGCAAAATGAAGCACTGCAAAAAGTTGAATAGTATTTCATCATCATTTTTTCTGTTCACTCTATTTCTTCATGGATATCTTCTGATGTTTATTCATTTCCTGTTTACATTAAAAGTAATAGCCTTAACTGCAAACTCAGGTCTTCTCTAGGCCTCATCTCCAATTGAAAATTAAAATGTTTAATTAAGTAGGAACACTGTCGAAAAGGAATTGCCCTTAGTTCAAATCTGATTAAGATAACATCAAGATATATGTATATGTGTCTATGTGAGGAAAATCCCAATCCCAAATTACTGGGATACATTAGAACTGTCCAGTTTCCTAAAATGAGAGTACTGGAGCCTGTTGCCACAGAATGTGCGTGGACCAGTTTAAAAATAGCCATGTAAGAATGACATGAATAATTGTCTTCCATGACCAGTGATATTGCAGAAAGCTTTCAGACACACAGCAAGGCAGTGAGGAGCACAAGTGAGCCTCAGAGGTCTTGGAAATGTTTGTGGTATTTTCCTAAATTTTCTGAAAACATGCACTTTTCTGAAAAGACATAAAGTGAGTTAGGCAGCAGTGGGAGCTTTCAAGGCGTTTGGTTAGTGGATGCTTATAGGACTTGGAAGACCCTAGCATTTTATTAGATCTGGTTGGCTTAGTCACTAATTACAGGTTTCTCTTGAACAGCAGATAAAATATCTGCATAATGTTTCTGATTACCAGGGGAGTGATGTCACATGCTCCCTGGCCTAACAAAATATATGACTTGACCACAGAAATTCTAGTGTGATTCATAATATGGTATGGGGAATGCAACATAAAATTATATATCATTTGCATGGCATGCCTTTCTGTTTATCATCACTAAATGGTTAGTATCATAGCTGTGTGGAGACTAGTGTTAAAGATCATGGGGCTGGGTATGAAATTCAAGGACTTTATAAAGGTTAGAAACATGCTTCATAACAGTTAATTTAAAAATTTTTACAACTGAGGATTTTTTTCCTTTGGAGTCAAGAGTACTTAGAAAGTTTATAGCAATTATTTGAAAAACACCCTTCATGGTAAAGTGAAGAAAAAGCAGACAGCACTTGGTAATTTACTGTGATGCCTGCACAAAGCACTTGTGTAATGTTTTATCAGCTGTAGTATTCTTTCCTAAATCATGTCCCAGATTAGCTAATACAAATATGTTCCTTCCTTAGAAATGAGTTTCCGTTTCAATTAAACTTGCAGCTGTGAATAAAAAAAATAAAGAAAAATCTAATTGTTTTGGGAAAGTTTTGTTCTCCCAGAAAACCATTCAGTTTATTTTTTGTTATTGTAGTTATTATAGACCCTAATTTTGTTTAAGGTGTAAACCTTTATGTGGTTTTATATTTGAAATATAAAATGTACATTAAACATATTTTCCTTAAATATTATATTTGAAATAGTTTGATAATAATGAGAAGGAGGAGGTTTAAAGACTGTATGGATAGATAACTGAAGATACACTATGTGCTAGAGGAAACACTGAAAATATATTTTTAAAACTGTGGTATTTTTATCAATATTATGATGTGGGCTTTACAATTCTTTATGAAGATGCAAAGTTTTCAAAAGCTCCTCAATGTGACTTGTATTTTTCATATGCAAATGACAAAATTAAGGTCAAACTACCTTGCCTTTCAGTTGGCTGTGAAAAGACAGCTGAATGCTGTCACTTGTGTGTGCAATTGTCTGGATTCATAACTAATTAGAGGTGCACATATATATATGCACACTCTAAATTCCAGTTTTCTGGTAGGAAAAAAAAAAGTTAGCCAGAGTCTTATATTCAATTTGAAGAAAAGTGTAATCCTGTGAGAGACTCAAGGCTGCAAACAGAAATCCCTGCAGCAAATTGGCAATACAATGGAATCCATATTTTATAACCCATTGTTACTGAAAAGAAAGCATCTCATACTTCATGTCTGTTTACAGCTCCAAAATAGGACAGTACTGTGTACTTCCTAAAATTGCAAGAATAACACTCTGGCTGATGTAAGTGGAGCTCTGGAGGAGGGCTGCGGATAACATATGTTCCACAGCAGTGATTGGCACTTTTGAAGATGAAAAGAGTGCTATTAGTGGAAATCCACAGGTAATGACAGTTTAAATTCAGTATTCTAAACCAATAGACAGAACTATGTAGATTTTGGCAATTAACATGCATAATACTCTATGAAGCATATAATAACTTTTTAGGTGAAGAAGTGAGGCCCGCAGGTATCAAAATCTACATCTTCAAAAGTGACCTCAAACTTCTTGATGTCTCAGACTTGAACAACCATTTAAAATGCCAAAAGTAATATACATGAGAGAGAAATATAAAAATAAAAGTAATTTTTTAAAGTGTGACCATGATTGCACAGCAGCTGGTAGGTTTGGAACATGAGAGTCTTTGGTCTGTAACTGTGCTTTTTTTAAGAGGGGCTGTTTTTCCTAACAGGCCTTACTGATGTAACTATAATCATTTTGCTGCAACTATGGTGTTGTACGTAGATACAACTGGAAATAAATTCTTGGTGATGAGAGTGATGATACACAGGGAGAGGTTGCTCAGAGGGGCAGTGGAATAGCCGTCACTTGGAAAGCCAAATCTGTCTTTGAAGTTAATCCTGCTTTGAGTTTGGACAAAATAACCTCCAAAGGTCCCAACCTAATTAAATTTTCTTGTGATTCCATGACTGAATTAGATTTGAGTGTCATCCTGAAGAACTGTGAGGAGGCTCTGTCCGAGGCCAGCACAGACAATCGAAACCTGGCTGTGAAGTTTTTATCTGGACATGACACTGATGGGTACATGAGGAGGTGGACCGGGGTTGTGGAAAGCTCTGAAAAGCTCTCCTCTGTCCTCATGGTGGTCAGATCTCTGGTAAGACAGGAAATGTTTCCTATGTTTCTTGTAACCTCCCATATAAAACTCTTCAAGGAACCACTATTTTACTGTCTTTTCTAATTAATTTGTGTATTGCTGAATCTTCCAAGTGGGAATAAGGCTTAAGAAAAATAGCAAGGAGGTATTTTATTGTAAAAAAAAAAAAAAAAAAAAAAAAGTGAAACCTCTGCATATAAAAACTCATCATAGACAGGACTCAATAATAAGATACACTTTTCAAGTAGACACTAAACTAAAAATTTTCCATTCACCAACATTGCTGCCTATATCTTTTTTTTTTTTTTTTAAAATAAGAATCATCAAATAAAACCATATAAATCAGAAAATCCATATCTGCAGAGCAGTTGATTCAGCACTGGTCAAAAATTGCAAGAATATAAATCTTAGAGAACCTTTAAGATCTTCCCAAGCTTTATTCTCTGTAACTCAGATTTGTTATTCTGATGGTTATGTTTGCCTTGGTTTCTGCAACCAATCTTGTCAAAGACACAAGAAGGCAGATACAAAAAGCTGACCCAGGAATAATTGTGCTCCTTGAAGTTTTTTGAATTTTTTTTTCTAATATGAATTTATAATAACATTACAATAGTTGTCCTGTGGGGTTTTTTTTCTTTATTTTTCTACCATTGACCATCTGTCTGCCTTTTGTGAGAATACATCAAATTGAAAATAGTTTCAAATTTCTCTGTATCATAGCTTTAATATTTGAAAGTGTTAAATTCAGGGCTAGATTTGAGTCTGCTTCTGGTAAAATCAGCCACAGGCTCTGCTGAACTGTTAACGCTGAAAGAGGTTCACTGATTGGCAATGCTAGAGGTTGTACTGGAATTATATTAGGCACAATTTGTATGTACAGGTTGCTTGGATAGGAACGTATGCATGTGGGAGAATGTGCTTTTTTAGAATAGTCAGTATTATAGGTAGAAGTCCAGTTACAACGTGAAAGCTGAAAGATACATTGCCAACTTCAATGCCAATAAATTAAATCTTGTCTTCAGAGGCAGAAAGAATCAAATCTGTGGTCTTAAGAAAGGAATTAATAGGTTATTTAATGAACATTTTTTTAATGTTTTTATGTATCTATACCCTATGTAGGCATGTAGGTATGTGTCTTTCTGTGGAGAGACTATTTAACATTATCACCTTACTGAAATAATCATGATCCCCAAAGACTCAGTACAAGTGCCCTGAGAGTTTCTGCAGTAGAGATGGAACAGCCTTGTGCAGTGATTCCTAAGCAGTGCAAAGCTGTGTAGTTACTCATGGCACGGCTCTCTGCTGCCCACCAAGACTGTCAGGAGCAATAGGGCTCACAATCCTTGCTTCAGAGAGAAGGGCCTTGGAGTTCAAATAGCTCCAGCACTGTAAACATCTCAAACTTTCAAAGGGTCTCACTGCATACAGCAAAGGACAGGAACAAGCATGCATACTTAATAACTTTTGAGTTTCATTTTGTATTTAAGGAAATAGATTTTCAACCCATACATAGGATAGTCCTCAGCCTCTCCAATCATTTAAGAAAACAGGTACATGAAATGGCTTCGCCTTTTCTGACAATGAGTTAAATGCCCAATGGACAATTTGCACTCGTGATTAGCTGATTAATGGCACCATTCCCTGAGGGAACTAGTCAAACCATGTTTGTCAAAGTAAGCACCTATGCACATATATGTGCACACGTGTGCATACATGCATACATATATATATATGTATGTATGTATGTATGCAGAGAAAGATAAAGCAGTAGATGTTCAGTTTGTTTATTTCTTTCAAAACTGGAGTCTAATCAATACTGGGTTTTGACCTGAAATCACTTACCAAATAATACAATTGACAGCACTATCACTTTTCTTTAAATGCTAAAAATACTGATTCAATAGCTGTAGTCAATATACAGATACATAATAACTTGCGGCGGGAGGGGGGGGGGAAGTTAATGTATTTACAATACAGCATATGAAGAATTTGTGCATATGTAATGGAAAGGTGCTTTAAAAATTAATAGTCTTGAGGATTTAGAAAAAAAATGAGTGACTTTCCCTTCATATTAGAAAGTTAATTTCCCTTCATATTAGAAAGTTAATTTCACTACACACCTACATATGGCCAGTGATGTTAACTTCCCAATAGGGGTTATAAACTTCCCGAGTACCTGAAGTTTGCTCTTCTGAGTACTCTGAGATTAATTTTAAAGTGCCATTCATTCTGAAAAGCTTTCATTCTCTGTATAATAGCAACAATAGTCAAACTAACTTCCTTTCTTGTACATTTCTTAGGATAAATTAGGCAGACCCTCTTTACAACTTAAGCTTTGTCTTCATTAGGCTTTATTGTTAACACTTCTGATAATGATTGAAAATTTTAAAAAGTGAATTCTAGACTAGTTTCTCTTAGCCACATTTTACTTTCTGCAAACTAAGAGAAGAAAAAACACAGTAAACCACTGTCTGGCAGTGAAAGAGAAGAGAAAACTAAATATGAAAATCAACCAATCTCTTGAATAAATTCAGTTCTCAGAAGTGCATTACTGTTAGTAGAAGTTTCCTGTGACATATTTAAACTAATGATACACAAAATATTAAAGTTGCATTTTGTTGTTTGTCTATTGAAGAGAAATAATGATGAGTTAATGAATAAAATCCAGAATTTGTTTCCAACAAATCACTCTCAGCAGCTGAAACACCAACCTCAGATCTAGTAGCACATCTCCAACTTGAAGTTAACACTGCATGCTATTACCAATTCTGCTTTTGAGTTTTATGCTATAGTATAGGATAGCTGGGAAAATAAAATTTGTGTAGAAAATGAGAGCACGTGAGAAGATACTGTACATAGAATTAATTTCCATTCAATTTCTAGGCCATTTAGTTGTCATCTGGCACATTGTCATGTGTTTTGTTTCACTATCATGCAGTTTTAAACCTGCATATCTCTGGCAAACAGTTAGGATAAATTTTCTCCTTTATAAGCACTTTAGTGTCTAGATAAGCAGTGCTAAAATCAGCTTTCATTGACAACATCTTGTCTAAGTGAAAAAAAATTTGGGGTATTGTTGTATTTGCTCATTTTTTTGACTAAAGTTAAACTTTTTTCTTTTTTTTTTTAAAGTTAGGGAAAAAAGAAAGAAAATATCCGCTATGCAACTTCTGTCTCTTAAGACTTTATTCCCTGTGAGGGGATGTAGAAGAAAGTAGTCAGACCAAAAATTCCTGAAATAAAAAGGACAGTTGAGGAAGAGAAAATAATGAAATGATATACTCTTGTTAATATCCAAACACCAGTTTTGAAAGTTAGTGTTCTGTAGGTGAGAATGTTACTGCAGCTAGCTTGTGTTTTCCATTGCATGATCTATGTTAATGATAAATATTCTGCAGGGTGTGCTGGCCCTGCTCTGAAATATGCACTTTGACTTCACTGCGTTCTTGTAGCTGGCAAATTCAGTGAGGTTACTTCTCTTTTCATCTTGCAGTCTTCCCATTTTTTCTATTAATTTTCCTTTCCATGAAATAAATGTTTTCATTGTGTACCAGTGAAAAATATTTCTAAGACTGGAAAAACATTTTTTTGTTCATCTGAAGTTTTTCATAAATACATAGGATTAAAAAAACCCAACTCCCCTACTGCTTACAGCCTGTCGGCTCTATGCCAAAGGCTGTTTTTCCTTTGCAACGAGCATCTTTTATCTGGACGTCTTTAATATTCTTCTGTGCAACAGTGCAGATGCAAGTACTTATGATGGTAAATCCCTCTTCTGAAGATAATAAAGGGTACACATGCAATAATACATAGTGTGATTTACTGATAACCACACTGTCCTTTAAGAGGTTAAGGCAGTTTAAATGGAGTAAATTGAAAACTTCACGGATTTCTGTATATTTTTCAGAACACATTTGATTTCAGAATACTCAGTGATCTGTGATTTTGTTCTCAGGTATTAATGAGAACTCTGAGTCAGGGAATTATAGCTACAATGAATGTTTAACATAACAAAAAGCTAAATTAAACTAGGGAAAAGCTTTTAGGAGAGAAAGGGTTCTGTTCCTACCTAAGGCCATGCATCTATATTAATTTAAAGGAGATCCCTATGACCTCAAATCGCTAAGTAGTGCAGATTTGAATACAACTAGATATGAATAAAGAGAGTGCACACTATGGCATTTACATCTGCATGCTCTGTGGGCACATGGGCTGCTATTCCAGATTGCCTGGTGTTTTTCCTCTGCTTATCTGCATGGCACATTGAGGAGGCTTTTGGCAGCTGGTTCCGAGGCTCTCCTCTTTCTGAGCTCAGCCCTGCAAAAAACCCCTGATAAAGAACCACATCACTATCAGGACACCATTACCCTTCAGCACAGTCATTTCCAGAGTGCTTTTTAGAAGCCTTTCTGGTCTGCAACCTGACAGCA